>NC_080168.1:78551947-78853947 GCF_950295315.1 Erinaceus europaeus | reverse complement strand
TATGAACAATCCATCTTTCACTCCAGCAAATAGCCACATATGACCTTGAGTATTGCCTTTTTACCCCGCTGCCATTCTAGCGTCCTTCTACCAGACCTATTTCAGTCAAAATTTCAAAGGTTTGCTAATGAACTGATTATCTTGTTCTTCAGAACATAAATAATAACTTTCAATATTGACTGGTGTGGTTTAGTAATACAGTCTCCACATAGGTAAAATACTATGGTATTTATTTCTTCATACAGTTAAGGAAAAAGACAGGGCATCCTCTAAACAGCCATTCATCCTTCAAAAAATAAAATTAGGAAAGAAAAGGAAGCACTTTTCTCCACAAATTCTTAAAATGAATGATTTCCAATATATTTTATAAGATATTATCCTCATGCTAAAGCTAAACAAGAAAATCATTAAAAAGACTACAGGCCAGTGTCTCTGATAAACATTGATACAAAAATTCTTACCCAAATACTAGTTAATTGAATTTAATTATATCTTAAAATGAGCATATACCATGACCAACTGGAATCTACATCAGAGATACACAGGTCTTCAACATATGTAAATAAAATATTTGTTATACTAAATAAAAGGGAAGGAAAAATTATAACATCAATGGGTGCTAAGAAATTATTTGGTAATATTCAGTGACCATTTATGATCAAAACTAAATTGGATAACAAATGAACTTATTTTTGCATAATAAAGTCCATGTATGACAAAATAGCTAACATACAGAAATAAAATATTTTTTTTCTTTAATAGCAGGAGCAAGACTAGATTATCCATTTTTTCTAGTTTTATTTTAGTATTAAAGTTCTTGCCTAGAACAATTAAACTAGAACAAAGAAAACTAAATGAATCCAGACTGGAAAGCAAGAAGTGAAATCATCATCATTTGTATACATGCATAATATACACAGAAAACCTTAATGGTTCCATTAAAAAATTATTAGAAATAATGAGTACAGTAAAAATGACTGCTTATAAAATCAATATACAAAAATCTGTTCCATTACTATATGAAATGTATAATCAATAAGAAGATCAAATTAAGAATCCCATTATAATCACATCCAAAAGAATGAAATAGTTAAGAGTAAATTTCATAATGGTAGCTAAAGACACATTTGGAAAACTGAAAGTTATTATTAAAAACCATAGAATAAGGCATCAAGAGATAGAAAGACATGGCTGTACATGAATGGGAAGAATGAAAACCATCAAAACCCATTATACCAAAACAACTTTAATGTAATCTCAATCAAATTTCCAAGGATATTCTTAAGGAAATAAAAGAAATAAAAAAACAAACAAAAATGATCTGGAGGAAATAGCTCAACTTCTTAGAGTAATAGTAATATGCCTGAGACTACAAGGTCCCAGGTTTGATCCTTGGTACCACTATCAGCCAGAGCAGAGTGCTCTGGAATCTCAGTCTTCCTGTCTCTAATGTGTCTCTCAGTAAAATAAATAAATCTGTTTTAAAAAATAAATACAAATAAAACAAGCTTGGAATGGAAGGGGTTTTTTTTCTCCCCCATTGGAATTACAGAAGACCTTGAATAGCAAAATCAATTCTGAGGGGAAGAAATAGTAGCATCATATTACCTGACTTCAAACTGTACTTACACAGTGGCAATAATTAAAGCTAGACTGTCTTGAGACAAAAGTACACACAGATCAGTAGAATAGAATGAAAAACTTGAGTACATATTTATCAACATGTAATCTACAATAAATGTTAAAACATGACTAGAGAAAGGAATATTTCTTCAGTAAATTGGGTGAAAAAAAATTGAATAGATACATACAAAAGAATGAAATTAGATAACTCTCTAACATTTTGTACAAAATAAAATTCAAAATGAATTGAAGAGTTGGATATATTTGGTATGCTACACCAAAGTAAAGGGCTCTGTGGTGGTGGAGAGGAGGACTGTTTAGGTCCTGGTACATAATGGTGGAGGGGGAACAAGGCAGGGGGCTAGAGTATTTTCCAGAAAACTGAGAAATTTTATACATGTAACTACTGTCCACTTTAAACTATTAATCCCCCCAATTAAAATAAAAAAGTAGTCTATTATTTTCAAGAGAATGTACAAAGAACATAGTTGGAAAAGAGGTTTTTTTACTAGTGGTATTATTATTTCAAGAGACAAGAGGAGAGAATTCACAGGGAGATGGAAAGAAGTGGTAAAGTTGACAAAAAGCAACTCTGAGGTCAACTTGAATTTTAAAACCTCTGATCTAAAGATTCATTGACATTTCCAGAAAGTTTGATATTTTGTGTTAGGGGACCTATATTGCAGGCTTTACTTCATTTCAACTGTTTTAAACTTGGACATGACAAGTGATTATTCTTAAGAAAAAAGTTAGTTTTAGAGAACAATGGGGGGTAGGTTCTGTGTTTAAGGAGCAAATCAGAGTCCTTTCTGGTTTTATTCCTTGAATTTTGTCCTAATGTGCTAGGAAAGTGGGGTTGCGTGCAGGGGAGAGAACTTGGCGGGAGCCAACCTGGACTACTGCTTACTCAGCGACGTGAGAGAGGAACCAGGAACTCTCATGGCTGAGCAGGAACCCAATGCAATGCTGCCTTTATTGATCTGCCTTTATATCTTCTGAAGTGAAAGTGGCAAGTCGGAAAAAGGAAATGGGTAGGAGAGTGGATGGAGAGAAGAAAAAGAGCTGGAAGGTAGCAAGCTTCCATCTAACCAGTGGGGATTAAACCAATGCCCTGCAGGCAGGGCAGGTCAAAGGCAAAACAGTGACTATGTAAACAGACCACAGCCTTAAGCATTGCAGGGGGCCTGGCTAATGACCAACAGGAAAGAGTAAATTTAGATTAAAAGACTTGAAGAATCCCCAGCACCACCATAAGCCAGAGCTGTGCTCTGGTCATGCTTTATGTGTCTCTATATGTATCATTCTCTTTCATTAAAGTAAAATAAGTAAAATATTTTTACAAGATTTGAAGTATTAATATTTTCAAGTGTCATTTCCTGAGAACCAGAAAAATGTGACTCTATAGATGTCAAATAGGTTTTGGTAAACAGGAACAAGTTGTTTCAATGACCTCTGAATTGTGACTGCTATTTGTGAAAGTTGGACATACAGAATAATCAAAGACTAAGCTAACCATTACCATGAGAGGTCTATAATCTAAAGGAGGTTTCAGTGTCAAGTAGACAGTTGCCTAGAAAGGAGAAGGCTAAGTAAATCAAATTTACTTAAAAGATTTCCTTGAGCATTCATGTTACTTTTGTTTCATGTCTTAATTGTTAAAAATTTTTTGTTGTTGTTGCTGCTTACATTGCTTTTTTTTTTCAATGTTTTAACAATGTTATTGAATTCAGCCATCATGAATTGTACCTTTAACACGCAGGACATTTTTATATCCCTGTACATATTTTGAATTTTGTCTGGGGTGCAGCTTGTTTACTTGGAAAGCAGTCTGATGCTTATGAGTATTGTTCTCACTTGCTGAGTAATATGAGAACAGTATATAGTCTGAGACTAATCATTCTCCATTGGTGAGGTAAAATTGCTGAAAATTCTAGCCAGTGTGCCATGGAGTCCAAATTTTTCCAGTCTGGGTGGTGGAAACAGTCACAGTTTGAGTGGCCAGGTGGTGGTGCACCTGGTTGACTGCACACGTTACAATGTGCAAGGAGCCAGGTTCAAGGGTTCAAGCCCCCAGTCCCCACTTATAGGGGGAAAACTTTGTGAGTGATGAAGCAGGTCTGTAGATGTCTCTTTCCCTATCACCCCCGTCTTTCTCAATTTCTGGCTGTCTCTATTCAATAAATAAATAAGTTTTTAAAAGTCACAATTCTTAGTCCTAGTTGAGGCTAGCTCCTAATAGGAGCAAAGGACCTTTCAGAAACCCCAGATTTGATTCCTGTACCAGCACATGCTAGAATTAAGCTCTAGTGTCTCTCCGCTCATAAAATAAATGAAAAATAAACTAATGAATAAATAGTTTGTTTAAATGCTGGTCCTACTGAGTTCCAGAGACTGTTATTTCTCATCCTTTCTCTGGATGCTTTCCTCCAGCTGCTTGAGAAGTCTGCCCTGATCTGTCTCTGTCATGCACTCAAGTTGCATCATTAGCGGATTTCTGGACATCCCTCTCATACAGCTCTCTTTCCTGTTTTTCATGCTATCAGCTGTAGTCTCTTCCCTGTTGGGACATGAATGTAATTAGCATATGGCTGATATCAGTCTGGCAGAGCATACAAGGGACTTATACAAAACCACAAGGCATTGCCTGCTCGCCTTCTCCTCTGGACCCACCATGCCACTTCCCCAGACCTGAACATGTTCAGCTGAGTGCTGGTAACTAGCTTAAATTAAGATTCATAGCTCCTTGCCATCATGACTAGCCAATCTTTGCCCCTTTGCTTATCTTGCTGCATGGTTTTTATGTACCTAAATAACCCTGGATGTAATACACCTTCCATTTGTTAAAGCCTAGCCAAAACTGGCCAGAACTTTTCATTTTTAACTACTATACTTCAACTCTCATCTAGTTTAATTCAACTCAGGCAGTCTTTCTAGGTTCCGTGCATATATAAAGGAAGCTCTCTTAAGGTAGTCTTTAAAGCAGACAGTGCTCTTTGCTTGTTTACCATCTCTTAGAGGATACATTCTGTTTGATATGAACATATTCACTGACTGGTAATCCCATTGTCTTTAAAATCAAACACGAGATTGCATTTCTTAAGGAGGAGTTAGGGTCCTTGGGAACAACAGGGCAGGTACCACCCAATTTCCTTTGACAGGAGAAATAGACATTGCATGAAACAAGAGAATTGTGCCCCAGGTACCAGCCCCTGGTCCTGCCCAAGGAACCATGAGGGAGAAGAAAGCAGAACACTTTGTGGGATCCACTCTCCATTCTTATATTGTGCAATATTACAAAATAAAAGTTTTTTCCCCTTCACTTTAGAGAGTGTGTTTTGATTCTTTCTGCAGCACTAGAGAGATGTGTAAGTTTAAACTGTTTCATCTTTTTTTTAAGCTTCTTTTTAAAACTTTTTCATCGTATTTTATCTATTTATTATTGGATAGAGTCAGAGAGAAGTTGAGAAGAGAGGGGGAGATAGAGAGTGAAAGGGACAGAGAGACACCTGAAGCCCTGCTTCACCACTCGTGAATCTTATCTCCTGCAGATGGGGACCAGGGGCTTGAACCCAGGTCCTTGCATACTGTCATGTGTGCACTTAACCAGGTGTGCCACTGCCTAGCCCCAAAGATTTTTACATTTTCTAGGTGCTTTTTTTTAAGGGATGTCATGCTTGAGAGTCTAAAGCTGTATCTACTACTAAATGTATGGGCCAGCTTTTTTTTTTTTTTTTTAATATATAATTGCCCTACTGTGTACTTCGGTAATACAAGTGAAGCATACTCAATAGTTAGGGATAGATTAGAGATAGGCGTTTCTTGCCCTTTCTATTTTTAGGTATATCAGCTGTGTTATCTTTTTAGGAAAATCAAGGGAGGGGCTTGGGCCTATGCTTAGTGTAGAGACCATGCCAGAGGTCTGGGTTATCCTCTATATGACAGGACTAAACAGCACTGAAATGAAAGCTCCTTCTCCCTACTTAGAATGTCAAGTATAGAAATAAAGAATCAGAGTTGTCTGGTCTAGCACTCACACCTCCTCTCTAATCAGAGAAATTCTCTTCCTTCAAAGCTGAAGCTCCAAAGTCCCAGGTTTAATTCCCTATACTAACATAGGCCAGAGCTGAACAGTGCTCTGGTCTCTTTCTAATCTCTCTCTCTCTCTCTCTCATTAAAGAATAAAGCAAGTGGTTGGGGATGGGGTTGGGGCAGTGGCACACCAACTTCAGCATACATATTATGATGTGCAAGAGCCCAGGTTCAAACCCTGGCTTCCCACCAGTGGTGGAGCAGGTGTCTCTCTTTCTCTCCTCTGTCTCCACCTCACTTCTCAATTTCTCTATCTGTTTTATCAAATAAAAAGTAGTAATAATAACTGTTTAAAAATAGATACATAATTTAAAAAGAAATACACTATATTTTAAAAAGCAAAATATAACCATTCTCTAGTTCACCAAGGGGCAGTGCAGTCAAATCCTGGGCAAGTCATCAGCAACCCAGACTAACAGGCCTCTGTGTAGTACAACCTGAGGGAAATAAGGTGATAGAAAGTATAATAGAGGGAGTCGGGCTATAGCGCAGCGGGTTAAGCGCAGGTGGCGCAAAGCACAAGGACCGGCATAAGGATCCCGGTTCGAACCCCGGCTCCCCACCTGCAGGGGAGTCGCTTCACAGGCGGTGAAGCGGGTCTGCAGGTGTCTATGTTTCTCTCCTCCTCTCTGTCTTCCCCTCCTCTCTCCATTTCTCTCTGTCCTATCCAACAACGACAACAACAATAATAACTACAACAATAAAACAACAAGGGCAACAAAAGGGAATAAATAAATAAAATAAATTTTAAAAAAGTATAATAGAGCATAATTCAAAGAAGCAGGAACCAAGTGCTTATTAGTGACAGTCCGTATCAGAAGCACTATGCTTGCACTGACATATTTAAACACAATTCTCATACTCTCTATTTATAATTGAGAAAAAATACTGAGAGTTTAGTGGCTTGCTTCTAATATCCCAGTGAGTATATAATACAAATGCACATTCAAACTGATACCTGTCTGATTCCCAAACTTTTACCCTCTATGCCATAATAACAAAGGACTCATCTTCAAATAAAGATATATCCCTGTCAGGTGACAGGATAAAACGAACTTAGCCTTAAGAACATAAAAGAGCTAAAATCCTATTTCCTACCGCCAACATTACTAAGTGGGTTGTGCTGCTATTCTTTATCTTCACACAATTATAAATCTTCTCAGGGCTGACCATAGCAGTCATTTAAAAATTATCTTGCTCCAAATGAAGGAGGAGAGGATAAGACTTGGTCTAGCAGCCACAGAAGTGAAGAAAGAGAAAAAGCAGTTTCTTGGATAGAGGTCTGGTGGTAGTTAACCTGACTGAGTGCGCATGTTACCATGAACAATAACCTGGGTTCAAGCTTCAATCCCCATATGCAGGGAGCAGAGAAGCAGGGCTGGAAGCTTTTCTTTTTCTCTCTTCTTATCTCCCCTCCCCCTCTCAATTTCTCTGTCTTACCAAATAAAAATAATAAAGAGGGTAGGGGAGAAACTATGGCTGCCAGGAGTAGTGGATTCATCATGTAGACCCACAGTCCCAGAAATAACTCTGGTGACTAAAATAAATACAATTTTTAAAAAGAAAGAAAACTCCCAGATAAACTACTTGCCCATAATGTTAAAATGCTCCCCTGCCCCTATTTTCCTTATTGTTCTCTACAATACTTAGCAGTAAATTTAATGTTTAACATTTAATTTAACTCTAAATAGTCCATAGCAGTGCTGTTATCAGTTAAGACTGTAATTCTCTAGAATGGTCATTGGGTCCATTTGCATGGTGTAAACAAGAATGACATAAAATTCTCCCCTCTGTGTGCTAGAAATTAGTAAGAGAATCAGAAAATTGCCTATTTCTCTATTTATAAATCTCACAGAACTCATATCTAAACTCACTAAACTCTGATTCATTTGTAGATTGGCCCCTGGCTTGAAATGAGGACAAATGGAACATAATGTTATTTGGTGGAGATAATGAAATGTAAATGCTCTGAAAAATCTGTGGAACAAATGCAGTGTTGTTATGAGCAAGGAATAAAGGACATGAACTAATAGGAGAGGAGACAAATCATGATTCCAGCATGGACATTAAACAAATGACACAAATGCATGAAAATAGACAAAATCTATTATCTGTAACAGCAATTTCTTAATACTCAGTTTATCTTTGCTGTCCCGTTTCCTATTATTTTAACCACAGGCCCATTCATATACCCACACCAATCTGAAGGTACGTGAGCTTGCATGCATACTCAGAAGCAAATTGATTGTTCTGTTGCCAGGGTTTTTCTCCTTCCACAGAAAATTGTCTGACAAAACAAATAGTCAGGTTTGAATACAATGTGTTAAGGTATCATTCTAGTACCCAGGGCATCATTCAAACATTATATCAACAGCTTTATTCAGCACTTATGTGCCATGTGAGGCATCTGATTGTCTCCCAAATGTTGGAGATGAAGGTTCTGTTGTGCAATAAATAAGCTCTGTAGCAGAATAAAAAATCTAGCATACTCAGGGCAACAATAAATCCTGACTGAACATTTGACACAACTGATCATAAAAACCACATAATAACATGAACCAGAAAACCAAATAAAGTCCCAATGTATGTTAGGATTATGTCAACCCTACTACAGAACATTAACATTGTATTAATTCCAGCTGTAAAGATTATCAACTCCAGCCAAAAATCCCTTCTTTAAGAAGATCTTGGATTCCAGAATGATACACCTAGCTTTCCTCCTGGTCTTTTTATTTCTTTCCTGCACCAACAAAATGACCCAACACAGAGACAATTCATTCATGAGAAATATTTTCCTAAGGAGCCAAAACTCTGTCTTTGGAGTGGAGAGATCATTCTGAACCAGCTTGCTATATTCCATACATGATGCTGAAGGCAGCTATAAGATGATGTTGAAAACATAAAAGTGGCTCTGATTGCACAGGTCTAAGAGTGACAGCTTTGCTCAATTGAGGATTGCCATTTTTGCAAAGAACAAGACTATTCCCCCACAAGAATTCAGCAAATGTTTATTGAACATCTGCTATGTGCCAAGTACAGTACTAGGGAAGCAATTAGTAAGTCAAATAAAGTTCCTGTCTTCATGAAGTTCAGTGACAGAGACAGCTAATAATAAACAGGTTACATAATGTCAGTTAGTAATGATAGTGAAGAAAATAAATAAAATGGGTTCAAGATACAGAGACAAGTGAATGGTTACTACACACAGCCCAGTTAGGGAGTCCTCCCAGGAATGATTCATTTCAGCAAAGATGTAAATAGTGTAAGAGAGAATATTTATGAGAATAACACTACTGATGAGAGGATGCACAGGTACAAATATTCTGAAATAAATATGACTTTGGCATATTTTAGTAACAAGAACACCAGTGTGTGGTAGGAACCACTTGGATAACATGATAAAGGAAAGGAGATGAGGATAAAGACAGAGGCAGGGCATATGTAAGATAAGCCCAGTGAAATGTGAACCAGCATTGAGACAAAAGACACTGGAGGGTCCAGCCAGTTGCACAACAAGTAAAGTGCATGTTACAAAGTCTAAAGACCCTGTTTCAAGCTCCTACCTGAAGACGAGAAGCTTCATAAGTAATGGAGTAGGCTGCAAGTATCTTTCTCTCCTTCTCCTTATCCCCTTCCTATTTCTCTCCCTCTATCACAGTTGAATCATAAAATAATTTTTTAAATAAATCTTTTTAAAAAAGATATTGGAAAGTCCAGGATTCGACTTCTGGAGGCGGAGCTACGAGCAGCAGATCGCTTTCTCTCCTCTCCTCTCCTCTCCCAGATCAACTAGGAATACCAAAGGAGACCACCTGGGACCGAAACAAGACAGGACTAGAATGACCACAGGAACCCAGTAAATCACCCGTGAGTACAAACACGTGTGGCTGGTGACAGAGAGGAGAGAGGAGCCTAAAGAGAGATTAAGTGACTGCTAACAGTTCAGCAGTTTATCAGTTGAGACACCACCTCCAGTCTGCTCCACCAACAAGGGGACAGCTTAGGGAGGAAAGGACTCCCCAGAGACTCACCAAGTGCAACTCTGAGTCTCCATTGCTACTACCCTCAGAATCTGGAGCAGTGACAGGGAGGGACACCAGGGGACAGAAATCTAACCAGGAAACTCAGGAGAAGACCTATAACTTGGTGGCATAGCTGAGGGGCTACGAAAGTCTCTTTGCATAACCACTGGATTATCTCTGCCACACCCTGCTTTATCTCTTGGTCAGGAGTCAGTGATTAAGCTAAGAAGCCTATTGATAGTTTAAAAGCCCTCAGGCTCCCATAGCCTACAGAGGGAAAAAAAGGGTTTTAAACCACTGAGCTCCAACTCAGGGATTGAAACAACTGTTAACTTCCACCACTGTGAACCCTTTAATTAACTTACTTAGACACAAGTCAATCCAGGCAATAGTGATCAATAATTTGAAAAGTACTGATAAAGGGAACTCATATCATAATGTATAAAATGGTTAAAAAAAACAAGAAAAAATATTGGAGAATCGAACCAGGACAAGAGTCCAACTAAAAGTCCTCCAGAGGGTGAAGCACAAAATAACGAGTTCAACATCCAAACATTAGCTAAGGAAATAATAACAGGAGTGAGTAAAGAATTTGAAAAAATTGTAATCAGAAATACAGAAACAACAAATGAGACTATGAAGAAAATACTAATTATCTCATGGTTATTAGAGAGCAGAAAGCTGAAATCACTGAGCTAAGAATACAACTAGCTAAACAAGCTAAAACAGTATCAGAGCAGGGTAACAAAATAGATGAACTCCAGAAAACAGTAGAGAGCAGAGAGAATAGTATCTATGAGGCTGAAGACAGAATTAGCAAGACTGAGGATGAATTAGAGACAACTAAAAAAGAAGTAAGAGATCTCAAAAAGAGATTAAGAGATGCTGAAAACAACAACAGAGTCCTATGGGATGACTTCAAAAGAAACAATATACACATTATTGGCATAACAGAGGAAGAAAGTATTTTCCAGGCCATAATAGCTGAAAACTTCTCTAGTCTAGACAACATCAAAGACATAAAGATTTAAGAAGCCCAGAGGGTCCCAAACAGAATTAACCCAGACCTAAAGACACCAAGATATAGCATACTTAGAATGGAAAGGAATAAGGATAAAGAAAGGATCCTGAAGGCTGCAAGAGAAAAACAAAGAGTCACCTACAAAGGAAAACCCATAAGATTAGCAGAAGACTTCTCCATACAAACACTACAGGCTAGAATAGAATGGCAAGATATCTATCGAGTGCTCAATGAGAAAGGCTTTCAGCCAAGAATACTATATACTGCTAGACTGTCATTCAGACTAGATGGAAGCATCAAAACCTTCTCAGACAAGCAACAGTTGAAGGAATCAACTATCACCAAGCCTGCCCTGAAAGAAGTTCTGAAAGTTCTCCTATAAACAATCAGACCACCACAAATAGGACATATATCAAAACACTCTAAAACTCTACAAGAATGGTGTTAAAATATCTTCAATCATTGATATCAATAAATGTCAATGGCCTGAATTCACCTATTAAAAGACACAGAGTAGGAAGATGGATCAGAAAACACAACCCAACAATATGCTGTCCACAGGAAACCCACCTAACTCAACAAGACAAACACAGACTTAAAGTGAAAGGATGGAAAACTATCATACAAGCCAATGGCTCACAAAAAAGGGCAGGAACAGCTATTCTCATATCTGACATGATAGACTTAAAATTGATAAGATTAAAAAAGATAGTAATGGACACTACTTAATGTTCAGAGGATCAGTCAATCAAGAGGACTTAACCATTATTAACGTCTATGCACCCAATGAGAAGCCATCTAAATACATCAAACTTCTACTGAAAGAGCTACAGCAATATATTAACAGTAACACAATCATAGTAGGGGACTTCCAAACCCCACTCTCTCAACTTGACAGATCATCCAGGCAGAAAAT
Organism: Erinaceus europaeus; assembly: GCF_950295315.1. NCBI lineage: Eukaryota > Metazoa > Chordata > Mammalia > Eulipotyphla > Erinaceidae > Erinaceus > Erinaceus europaeus. The sequence continues at coordinate 78,842,276 of NC_080168.1, read as the reverse complement.
CAATAAAGACATAAGGGAGCTAAATGAAGAGATAGATAAACTAGAACTATTGGACATTTTCAGAGTCATTCATCCCAAGAAACTGGAATACACATTTTACTCAAATCCACATGGGTCATTCTCAAGGATAGACCATATGTTAGGCCACAAAGACAGCATCAGCCAATTCAAGAGCATTGAAATCATCCCAAGCATCTTCTCAGACCACAGTGGAATTAAACTAACACTTAACAATCAACAAAAGATTAGTAACAATCCCAAAATGTGGAAGCTCAACAGTACACTTCTTAACAACTTCTGGGTCAAAGAGGAAATCAAGGAAGAAATCAAAATGTTTCGAGAGTTCAATGAAAATGAAGATAAAAGCTATCAAAATATTTGGGACATAGCTAAAGCAGTCCTAAGAGGGAAGTTCATAGCTATACAAGCACACATTAGGAAACAAGAAAAAGCACAAATAAACAGCCTGATTGCACATCTTAAAGACCTAGAAGAAGAACAACAAAGGAACCCTAAAGCAACGAGAAGGTCAGAAATTACTAAACTTAAGGCTGAAATAAATAACATTAAGAATAGGAAAACCATACAAAAGATCAACGAAAGTAAATGTTGGTTCTTCGAAAGAGTAAACAAAATCGACAAACCTTTAGCCAGACTCACAAAACAAAAAAGGGAGAAGACCCAAATAAATTGTATAGTAAATGAAAGATGAGCTATCACAACAGACACCGCAGAAATTCAACATATCATGCGAGGCTTCTATGAACAACTATATGCCACCAAGCTAGAGAACCTGGAAGAAATGGACGATTTCCTAGATACCTACCAACTTCCAAAACTAAGTAAAGAGGAAGTGGATAACATGAACAGGCCCATCACAACTAATGAAATTGAAACAGTTATCAAAAATCTCCCCAAAAATGAAAGTCCTGGACCAGATGGTTTTACAAATGAATTCTACAAAAGCTTCAAAGAAGAACTAATACCTCTACTTTTAAAAGTCTTCCAGAAGATTGAAGACACTGGAATATTCCCTGCCAGCTTCCATGAAGCCAATATCACCCTGATACCAAAAGCAGACAGGGACACAACCAAAAAAGAAAACTACAGACCAATATCTCTGATGAACATAGATACGAAAATATTGAACAAAATTCTAGCCAACGGGATACAGCAGTATATCAAAAAGATTGTTCATCATGACCAAGTGGGGTTTATCCCAGGCATGCAAGGTTGGTTTAATATACGTAAATCAATCAATGTGATCCACCACATCAACAAAAGCAAGACTAAAAACCACATGGTCATATCAATAGATGCAGAGAAAGCCTTTGACAAAATACACGTCCCTTTATGATCAAAACACTACAAAAAATGGGAATCGATGGAAAATTCCTGAAGGTAGTGGAGTCTATATATAGCAAACCTACAGCCAACATCATACTCAATGGTGAAAAACTGGAAGCATTTCCACTCAGATCAGGTACTAGACAGGGCTGCCCACTATCACCATTACTATTCAACATAGTGTTGGAAATTCTTGCCATAGCAATCAGGCAGGAGCAAGGAATTCAAGGGATACAGATTGGAAGAGAAGAAGTCAAACTCTCCTTATTTGCAGATGACATGATAGCATACATGGAAAAACCTAAGGAATCCAGCAAGAAGCTTTTGGAAATCATCAGGAAATACAGTAAGGTGTCAGGCTACAAAACTAACATTCAAAAGTCAGTGGCATTCCTCTATGCAAACACTAAGTTAGAAGAAATTGAAATCCAGAAATCAATTCCTTTTACTATAGCAACAAAAACAATAAAATATCTAGGAGTAAATCTAACCAAGGAAGTGAAAGACTTGTATACTGAAAAATCTGAGTCACTACTCAAAAAAATTGAAAAAGACACAAAGAAGTGGAAAGATATTCCATGTTCATGGGTTGGTAGATTTAACATCATCAAAATGAATATACTACCCAGAGCCATCTACAAATTTAATGCTATCCCCATCAAGATCCCAAGTACATTATTTAGGAGAATAGAAAAAATGCTACAAATGTTTATCTGGAACCAGAAAAGACCTAGAATTGCCAAAACAATCTTGAGAAATAAGAACAGAACCAGAGGCATCACATTCCCAGATCTCAAACTGCATTATAGGGCCATTGTCATCAAAACTGCTTGGTACTGGAACATGAATAGACACACTGACCAGTGGAATAGAACTGAGAGCCCAGAAATGAGGCCCCACACCTATGGACATCTAATCTTTGACAAAGGGGCCCAGACTATTACATGGGGAAAGCAGAGTCTCTTCAAAAAATGGTGTTGGAAAAAATGGGTTGAAACATGCAGAAGAATGATACTGAATCACTGTATTTCACCAAATACAAAAGTAAATTCCAAGTGGATCAAGGATTTGGATGTTAGACCACAAACTATGAGATACTTAGAGGAAAATATTGGCAGAACTCTTTTCTGCATAAATTTTAAAGACATTTTCAATGAAACGAATCCAATTACAAAGAATACTAAGGCAAGTATAAACCTATGGGACTACATCAAATTAAAAATCTTCTTCACAGCAAAAGAAACCACTACCCAAACCAAGAGACCCCTCACAGAATGGGAGATCTTTACATGCCATACATCAGATAAGAGTTTAAGAACCAACATATATAAAGAGCTTTCCAGACTCAACAACAAGACAACAAGTAACCCCATCCAAAAATGGGGGGAGGACATGGACAGAATATTCACCACAGAAGAGGTCCAAAAGGCTGAGAAACACATGAAAAAATGCTCCAAGTCTCTGATTGTCAGAGAAATGCAAATAAAGACAATAATGAGATATCACTTCACTCCTGTGAGAATGTCATACATCAGAAAAGGTAACAGCAGCAAATGCTAGAGAGGGTGTGGGGTCAAAGGAACCCTCCTGCACTGCTGGTTGGAATGTCAATTGGTCCAACCTCTGTGGAGAACAGTCTGGAGAACTCTCAGAAGGCTACAAATGGACCTACCCTATGACCCTGCAATTCCTCTCCTGGGGATATATCCTAAGGAGCCCAACACATCCATCCAAAAAGATATGTGTACACATATGTTCTTGGCAGCACAATTTGTAATAGCCCAAACCTGGAAGCAACCCATGTGTCCAACAACAGATGAGTGGCTGAGCAAATTGTGGTATATATACACAATGGAGTACTACTCAGCTGTAAAAAATGGTGACTTCACCGTTTTCAGCATATCTGTATGGACCTTGAAAAAATCATGTTGAGTGAAATATGTCAGAAAGAGAAGGATGAATACGGGATGATCTCACTCTCAGGCAGAAGTTGAAAAACCAGATCAGAAAAGAAAACACAAGTAAAACCTGAAATATAATTGGTGTATTGCACCAAAGTAAAAGTCTATGGGGTGAGTGGGTGGGGAGAATACAGGTCCAAGAAGGATGATAAATGACATAGTGGGGGTTGTATTGTTAAATGGGAAACTGGGGAATGTTATGCATGTACAAACTATTGTATTTACTGTTGAATGTAAAACATTAATTCCCCAATAAAGAAATAAATTTAAAAAAGATATTGGAGTGCTGATTGTGGAATGGAGGCAGTGATTTGCGGGTGGGTTTCTTGCCCTTTCATAGAAATTTTTAAAAATGAACAATTGGACATGGAAGATGACTCAGCAATAGAGCCCATAAGATAGGTGATGGACTTGATCACTAGCACTGCATTTAAAAAACTGTGGTCTGATGATGGGCCTAGACCTGGAATAAATCCCTCTCCCCAATATTACCAGTCATCTCTATCAGGAACAATACAATAGACCCCTTTGTGGGCCCACTATAGGACCTTGCCCTCAACTTGGATCAACAACAGTAGAGAATGTTCCATCCTCTGAAGGGAGGATGGACAACATACTTTATGCTCCACCCGAGGATGATGGGTCCTGAAATCAGGACAGCTTGGAATGTTCCTACTTATGAACACAGAATGTGAGCTCAGATCTACAGGGATGCAGAGCTCACATAGGCTCTTAAGCTGAATATGGGCCTCAAATCAGATCAAATTGATGGGATTTACAGTCAACAATATTTATACACCTTTCCTGTATTAGGGAGCTACTCTTTTTCCTGATGCAGCTTTCTGGTCCTTTTTTCAGCCATGTGATAACATCTCCCCAGACAATAACTTGGATACACCTGCATATCAGATTTCAGGCTTGGGAAAAAAAAATAGTATAATCACAGGCCCTTTGGAATAAAACTAAAAATATGCCTACTAGCTATCTACAAAATGGAGACCCCCCCAAGCCTTCATCTGCACTAATCCATTATTTAGGTTCATGATTAGTCAACAACTTGTTTTGCTTTATATGTTAACTCTCTTTTCAGCCACCAGGTTCTACCATGATGCCAACCAGACTTCCCTAGACAGACAATCCTACCAGTGTGTCCTGGAGCCCTGCCTCCCCAGAACCCTGCCCTACTAGGAAAAGAGAGAGACAGGCTGGGAATATGGATCGACCTGTCAATGCCCATGTTTACCGGGGAAGCAATTACAGAAGCCAGACCTTCCACCTTCTGCATCCCATAATGACCCTGGGCCCATACTCCCAGGGGGATAAAGAATAGGAAAGCAATAAGGGGAGGGGATGGGACACAGAGTTCTGATGGTGGGAACTGTGTGGAGTTGCACCCCTCTTATCATATGGTTTTGTCAACATTTCCTTTTTATAAATAAAAAAATTGAAAAAAAAATTGTGGTCTGGCAGAATAGCTCATTTGAATAGTGCACTGCTTTTGCCATGTGCCCAAACCAGGTTCAAGCCTAGACCTAGTGGGAAGGTTTTGTGCTGTGGTATCTTTCACTCTTTTTCTCTCTGCCACAGCTGTCTCTATCTTTGCTCCTCTGGCCTAGGACATAGTACAGTGGATAATGTACTGGACCTTCAAGTATGTGGTCTTGAGTTTGATACCTGACAACACATATGCCAGAGTTCTGGTTCTCTCTCCATATCTACCTTCCTTATTAATTAATAAATACACCTTTAAAAATACTCTTCTATTTATAGAAAACTATCTGTAGAAGAGCAGTTGCATATAATTGCAAGAATATGATTTATTGCTAGTACTATCTATGAGAGTAGAATACACATAATGTTCTGTTTTTTTTGGGTTTTTTTTGTATAACCATTATGCTATCTATTTAGACCTCTATTTTTTTTTTTTTGCCTCCAGGAATATCACTGGGGCTGGGTGCCTGCACCACCAATCCACTGCTCCTGGAGGCTATTTTCCCCATTTTTGTTGCCCTTGTTATTGCCCTGGTGGTTGTTGTTATTGTTGCCATTGCTTGTTGTTGGACAGGACAGAGAAAAATTGAGAGGAGGGGAAGACAGAGGGGGAGAGAAAGATACCTGAAGACCTGCTTCACCACCTGTGAAGTGACCCCCCTTGCAGCTGGGGAGCCGGGACTGGAACTGGGATCCTTACGGTGGTCCTTGCACTTTGCACCACATACGCTTAACCCACTGTGCTACCCCCAGCCCCCAATATTGTCTTTAACATGTTTAAAATGTTGAAATGTCTGTTAGGAATCTAAATGGACAGTAATAGGTGGGCAATAGGAAGTCAGGAGCAAAAGCAGAGCGAACAACATAAGCCCAGAAGATACAGTGTGAATAATCATTTAAAAGCATGAAACTGACATCTAAAGGAAAATAGTGTGTAAGAAGAAAAATAAACACTAAATTCTGAAGAAAGACAGGAGGAAGAACCAGGTTAAACTACATAGTATTAAAGAAATCATGTGGGAAGGGAGGAAGATGGCGGACTGAGAAGCTGCTAGCAGCGTGAGCTCTGATCACATCTTCTGGAAACGGTAGGATTTTCTGCCTTTAGCAGGCCAGTCAATAAGGGGTCCTAGTGGTGACACCAAAGAGGTTACTATAATTTAATTTGGGTTAAGAATTAGAGTAAAGGTGGCACAGACTAGCGGGCAGGCTGCTCCAGACTTCCCAGGCGGCGGCAGGCAAGGCGGGTGCGCCGGGCATTGTCCTCTGCCCGGGAAGGCGGCTCCTCCACCGGTTGCAGAGTGCTGCTGTGCGGCGGGCAGAGGACCCGGAGGGAGCACTATAGCTTGGGAGATTTCTCTTGGGAGTCTCCAGGGACCACCGCGACCCTGAGGGCGGATCCAAAGACTTCTTAAGTATAGCTCTCATTGGATCAAAGGACTTGGAGCTAGTTTTCATTTTCGAGAAGTCCTTTAAAAAAGTCTGGAGGGGGGGGTTTCCTGGAAGATGGCGGACTGAGAAGCTGCTAGCCGCTGAACTCTGAGCACATCTCCTGGAAACAATAGGATTTTCTGCCTTTAGCAGGCCATAAGGGGCCATAGCGGTAACACAAAGGAGGTGACTATAACTTAATTTGGGTTAAGAATTAGAGTAGGGGAAAAAATTCTTTTTTCTTCCTTTTAATTTTCAAGCATACCTCCTTCCCCCCCCATAAGCAGTCCCTGGGGACCAGCTCCTAGCAGGATACCCCACACCACCAAACAGGGTGCTTTTTTGAATTCACTGATACACATTTGAAAATTTCCTTGCACTGCTCTTTAATTACAACACTTTTTCTTATCTTCTCCCTTTTCTCTCTCTTCTCTCTCTCTTTTTTTTTAAATCTTGTCATACACTTCTTCCTTCTTCTTTGCCTTTCTGAATTTGTGAATTATTTTGGGGAAGAAATCTGACTCAGAGTGGACTCTCTATGTGTGTATCTCTGCTCTAGTTCCCTTTCCCCTCTTGTTACCCCTAGAATATACAGTGGATAGTAGATTTGCATAACTGTCTATTCTTGCTATCCTCTCTTTCTTTTCTCTTTCTTCACTGGGATTTGGTTACTATTTATTTATGGACTGGAGAAATTTTTTGGCTAACTGGTAACAATTAAACTACTTCAATACTTAATTCAGTTGCTACTGTAATTCCAGAGGTTGGTGAGTGCAATTGTCATAAACGTATTTAGTACAGTGTTACTTGTACTCAAGATACAACAACTGAGGAACAACAGAGCATAAAAAAAAAAGAAACACATAAGTAAAAAAATGGGTAGATCAAAAACAAATAAAACTGCTACTCCAATGAATGAAGACAAGAGCCCAGAAAAAACTACAAATCAGCCAGAAGTAACCATAGATAAGAAAAGTATGCAAGCAATAATAAACTTATTAATCACAGAAATGAAAACAACATTGGAGGAAAGGAATGGCAGTATTAGGGAAACAACAGTTGACACCCCCAAGGTAAATACTGATTATCTTAAGGCAATTAGAGAACTGAAAGATGAAATAGCTGTAATGAAGAAAGAAGCTGAGGCAAGGGAAAGCAGACTAACAGAAGCAGAAAACAGAATTAGTCAGACAGAGGATGAGATAGAGAAAACAAAGAAAGAGGTGAAAGAGCTTAAAAAGAGATTGAGAGACACTGAAAACAACAACAGAGACATATGGGATGATCTCAAAAGAAGTAACATTCGTATAATTGGCCTGCAAGAGGAAGAAAGAGAGGAAGGGGAAGCAAACATTCTAGAGGAAATAATACAAGAAAACTTCCCAGACCTGAATAACACAAAGGATATCAAGGTTCAAGAGGCCCAGAGAGTACCAAACAGAATCAACCCAGACCTGAAGACACCAGGACACATCATAGTCACAATGAGAAGAAGTAAGGATAAAGAAAGGATCCTAAAGGCTGCAAGAGAGAAACAAAAAGTCACATACAAGGGAAAACCCATAAGATTATCTTCAGACTTCTCCACTCAAATTCTAAAAGCCAGAAGGGAGTGGCAAGATATCTATCGAGCCCTGAATGAAAAAGGGTTTCAACCAAGGATAATATATCCTGCTAGACTTTCATTCAAACTAGATGGAGGGATAAAAACCTTCTTAGATAAACAACAGTTAAAGGAGGCAACCATCACCAAGCCGGCCCTGAAAGAGGTACTAAAAGACCTCTTATAAACAAGAACATCACTATAATACTTGCAATATAATAGAGCAAACAAATTTTTTTTAGAACAATGACACTACAATACATTAAATCCATAATATCAATAAATGACAATGGCTTAAACTCACCCATCAAAAGGCACAGGGTGGGGGGATGGATCAGAAAACATAACCCAACCATATGCTGCTTGCAAGAATCCCATATGTCACAACAAGATAAACACAGACTTAAAATGAAAAGATGGAAAACTATCATACAGGCTAATGGACCACAAAAAAGGGCAGGAACAGCCATTCTCATCTCAGACACGATAGATTTTAAATTAAATAAAGTAATAAAAGATAGGCAAGGACATTACATAATGATTAGAGGATCAATCAGCCAAGAACTTAACAATTATTAACATCTATGCACCCAACGAGGGACCATCTAAATACATTAAGCATCTACTGAAAAAATTTCAAAAATACATCAATAGTAATACAATAATAGTGGGAGACTTCAATACCCTACTCTCACACTTAGACAGATCAACAAAGCAGAGAACCAATAAAGATACAAGAGAATTGAATGAAGAGATCGACACACTAGACCTCTTAGACATTTTCAGACTCCTCCACCCCAAAAAACTGGAATACACCTTCTTTTCAACTCCACATAACACATACTCAAGGATAGACCACATGTTAGGCCACAAACACAGCATCAATAAATTCAAGAGCATTGAAATCATCCCTAGTATCTTCTCAGACCACAGTGGAGTAAAACTAACATTTAACAACAAACGGAAAATTATTAAAAGACACAGAATTTGGAAACTAAACAACATGCTCCTTAAGAACCACTGGGTCAGAGACACACTCAAGCAGGAAATTCAAATGTTCCTGGAAACTAATGAAAATGAAGACACAACCTATCAAAATATTTGGGACACAGCTAAAGCAGTACTGAGAGGGAAACTTATAGCCATACAATCACATATTAAACACCAAGAAGAAGCTCAAATGAACGACCTTACTGCACACCTCAAGGACTTAGAGGAAGAGGAACAAAGGAACCCTAAAGCAACCAGAAGGACAGAAATCACTAAAGTTAGAGCAGAACTAAATAACATCGAAAATAAAAGAACCATACAAAAGATCAATGAAGCCAAATGTTGGTTCTCTGAAAGATTAAACAAAATTGACAAATACCTAGCCAGACTAACCAAATAAAAAAGAGAGAAGACTCAAATTAATAGAATTGTAAATGATTCGGGAGATATCACAACTGACAACACAGAAATCCAGAGAATCCTGCGAAACTTCTATAAAGAACTATATGCCACCAAGCTAGAGAATCTGGAAGAAATGGAACAATTCCTAGAAACCTATGCACTTCCAAAACTGAACCAAGAAGAACTACAAAATCTAAATGCACCAATCACAGACAAAGAAATTGAAACCGTTATTAAGAATCTCCCCAACAACAAAAGTCCTGGACCAGATGGCTTCACAAATGAATTCTACAAAACTTTCAGGAAACAGTTAATACCCATACTTCTTAAGCTATTCCATAAGATTGAAGAAAACAGGAATACTCCCTTCCACCTTTTATGAAGCCAACATCACTCTGATACCAAAAGCTGATAGGGACAGAACAAAAAAGGAAAACTACAGACCAATATCTCTGATGAACATAGATGCCAAAATATTAAACAAGATCTTGGCCAACCGGATACAGCAACACATAAAAAAGATTGTTCATCATGACCAAGTGGGATTCATCCCAGGAATGCAAGGCTGGTTCAACATCCGTAAGTTAATCAATGTCATTCACCACATCAATAAAAGCAAAGCGAAAAACCACATGATTATCTCAATAGATGCAGAGAAAGCCTTTGACAAAATCCAACATCCATTCATGCTCAAAACTCTACAAATAATGGGAATAGATGGGAAATTCCTCAAGATAGTGGAGTCTATATATAGCAAACCTACAGCCAACATCATATTCAATGGATAGACGCTGAAAGCATTCCCCCTCAGATCGGGGACTAGACAGGGCTGTCCACTGTCACCGTTACGCTTCAACATAGTAATGGAATTTCTTGCCATAGCAATCAGGCAAGAGAAAGAAATCAAAGGAATACAGATTGGAAGGGAAGAAGTCAAGCTCTCACTGTTTGCAGATGATATGATAGTATACATAGAAAGACCTAAATAATCCAGCAGAAAATTACTGGAAGTTATTAGGCAATATAGCAAGGTATCAGGCTACAACATCAATGTACAAAAATCAGTGGCATTTCTTTATGCAAACACTAAATCTGAAGAAGAAGACATTCAGAAATCATTTCCATTCACTGTTTCAGCAAAATCAATCAAATACCTAGGAATAAAGTTGACCAAAGAAGTGAAAGACTTGTATGCTGAAAACTATGAGTCGTTTCTCAAGGAAATAGAAACTGATACCAAGAAATGGAAAGATATCCCATGCTCATGGATTGGAAGAATAAATATCATCAAAATGAATATTCTCCCCAGAGCCATATACAAATTTAATGCAATACCCATCAAAGTTCCACCAAGCTTCTTTAGGAGAATAGAACAAACACTACAATCATTTATCTGGAACATGAAAACACCTAGAATTGCCAAAACCATCTTAAGGAAAAGAAACAGAAATGGAGGCATCACACTCCCAGACCTTAAACTATATTATAAAGCCATCATCATCAAAACAACATGGTACTGGAACAAAAATAGGCACATAGACCAGTGGAACAGAACTGAAAGCCCAGAAGTAAATCCCAACACCTATGGGCATCTAATCTTTGATAAGGGGGCCCAAAGGTTTAAATGGAAAAAGGAGGCTCTCTTCAATAAATGGTGCTGGGAAAACTGGGTTGAAACATGCGGAAGAATGAAATTGAACCACTTTATCTCACCAGAAACAAAAATCAACTCCAAATGGATCAAAGACCTGGATGTCAGACCAGAAACAATCAAATACTTAGAGGAAAACATTGGTAAAACACTTTCCCACACATCTCCACTATAGAGCCCCTACTTCCCCCATTCCTGGAACCATTGGATAGGGCCCACTTTCCCCTATGCATCTCCCAATCCAAACCAAATAATATTGCATCCACCGATCACAACCTAACCAATGCAACGATTGCCACTTCAACATGCTTCACCTCAGACTGTGTCCAGAGACTTCACATGTGGAATGACAACCCTTCAGCTTCATTACTCGGGTGAGACCTTTCCTTTTATAGTACACTCTAATTTCATCTAAGGTAGTTCACTTTCTAACAAAGTCTCATAACCTAGATATACACCAGTTTCTGTGAGAGAGAGCTTATGTTCACATGTACCCATAAACTACTGCAAAATATATACCTGAAAGCAGAAGTACACTAGAGTTTGCAGTGAGTACCTCCCTAACACTTCCTCTCCACTATTCCAAGCTTGGGATCCATGATTGCTCAACAAATTGTTTGGCTTCATATGTTAACTCTCTTTTCAATCACCAGGTTCCAGATGCCACCAGGATGCTGACCAGGCTTCCCTGGATTGAAGACCCCACCAATATGTCCTGGAGCTCAGCTTCCCCAGAGACACACCTTACTAGGGAAAGATAGAGGCAGACTGGGAGTATGGACCGACCAGTCAACGCCCATGTTCAGCGGGGAAGCAATTACAGAAGCCAGACCTTCTACCTTCTGCAACCCTCAACGACCCTGGGTCCATGCTCCCAGAGGGCTAGATAATGGGAAAGCTATCATGGGAGGGGGTGGGTTATGGAGATTGGGTGGTGGGAATTATGTGGAGTTGTACCCCTCCTACCTTATGTTTTTACTTATTAATCCTTTCTTAAATAAAAAAATTTTAAAAAAAGAAATCATGTGAAGAAAGTATCTCAATAAATGAGAGTATGTAACTAATTATGACAAATGCTACCAGAATTATAAATAAAAAGAAGTGAGTCTTGACCATTGGATTTGAGGATATAAGCCAACTTAAATTTCAAGTAAGTACTTGGAAAGTGATTTCATTTAGTGATCAGTACACTACATGGGGGAGCCAAGGTTTCAGGGAAGCTCCAGTGCCACAGTGTCTATCAAAATATAAAAGGGCTAGAGAATTTTTTTCTTCCCAAGAGCCATTTGGATATATATAACATCATTTGTGAATCATACAAAATTATTAACTTTAAAATTAGTATTTACAGGAGCTGGAAAGTGATGCACCGGGCTAAGCACACATAGTATGAAGTGCAACTACCAGTGCAAGGATCCCAGCTTGAGCTCCTACTCCCCACCTGCAGGAGCGACACTTCACAAGTGACATAAGGGGCTGGGTGATGTTGTACCTGGTTGAGTGCACATGTCACAAGCAGTGAAACAGGTCCTACAGGTATGTCTTTCTCTCTCCCTCTCTATCTTCCCCTCTTCTCTCAATTTCTCTCTGTCCTACCCAATTCATATGCAGTCATATGCATATCCTGGTGACAACCCTGTAGGCAAAAAAATTAATTAATTAAAAAAATTAAAATTACCACTTACCTCTCTACCTCCTGCTTCTCAAATTCTGTTTCTATCTACAATAAATAATACAATAATATGAATTTGTTTTTCAATGTTTTCATTGTATTTTTATTGTCACAGGGTTGTTGCCATGACTTGGAGCCTGGATTATGTATTTTGTTGTTTTTAGAGAAAAATTGGGAAGGAAGGAGGTTCTAGAGAGGGAGAGAGAGAAACATAAACATCTTTCAGCACAGCTTCTTAGCTGGTGAAACTTCTCTTCTGCAGGTGCAGAATGGGAACTTGACATGGTAACATGTGTGGTCTACTGAGTATACCACTGCCCAGAATCTTTCACTGATTCCCCAAATGCAGAATCTTTCACTGATTCTCTCACTTCAGGCATCCACATGTCATCTGCATTATACCTGCATGGCTTACCATATGTGATATTTGCCTTTGTCTCAGACATGATGTTTCCTATAACATAACTGCCCTTTATTATAAAAGTATTTCAGAATCATAATTCAAATTTAACTGAAACAATTTTTTAAATGAGCACTTAATGTTGCTATGAAAAAAGCTTTTAGATTTCTTGAGATTTGAATCCTGCATGTGGTTGCCTTGCCATGACCACACCAAAAGATTTCACAGATCATATAAGGCCTGTAGACACAATGCTCATTCCCAAACCCTGCTCTACCTGAATTGGGGGGGGGGGAGGAGTGATCTCAAGTGGTATGGCAGCACATGCACAAGTCATATGCACCCAAAAAAAACCCCAATTTTTTTTCCAGTTCAACAGCATCTAAAGTACATGTTTCAGAATTGGTAAACAAGTAAGACTGAAAGTCCGTATTTTAAGCATCAAGATAAATAGCAGTAACTTCTATCTCTATTTCAAATTCTTAGAGAAAATTCAAAGAGATGCAGCTCCTCTGTTCAGGCCAATTGACACAAATTATAAGTGAATTGTCAGGCTAACAGATTGGCTTTTAGAGTTAGGGCCCTACCCTGTCATTTGTACTGGGAAAGAGCAGATTCATAAGGAATGGAGCAGACAGTGAGTTAAGGATAGGTCTCTGGTGCAGACTTCAGGGCCCAGATCTTTGATTCAGTCACTTACAAGCTGTGTGACCTTGAGCCAGTTATTTAATCACTTTGTGTCTCAGTTTACTTGTCTGTGAAGAAATCATAATACTATCAACCTTATATAGTTATTTGGGATGTTAAGCGCATAGTGGGTAGACATACTTAGAATAGTACTTGGCACAAGTAAATTTAACTAATTTAAGCTGTATTATAGGATAAAAAGAAAGTCAAATTTAGGCTACTTTGAAATGCAACATTCAGAGAATGAGTTATATTCAAAAGATAGACATTGAAGGGTTTTTAAGTGATAAAGTGTTGGGTAGTATGCCAGCTTCCCCTGGCTTCTGCTTAACCAAGCACCGGTATGCCTGTATAGGGATTGGTTTGATCCCATTCAAAGCAATCTATTTACATAAATCACTTTTACATTTACATAAAGCCCCACACTCCCTCCAGGGCATTAGTGGTTCAGTGGTAGAATTCTCACCTGCTCCGCCCCCTCTCCTTGTCACACCCTGATTTTCACCATTCACTTTTCTCTCCACCCTCTCTACATCATATCCTGTTTACACCCTACTTGGAAAGTATATAAGAACAACATTGTTCGTTTTGGTAGTGGTAAGTTGAAGTTGTAGTGTTAGGTTTAGCTTAGCTTGGCTTAGATTGTGCTGCGTCCTGCATGAATAAAGAGATACTGCGTACAACCCAGCCATGAGTCCCAGGTCGTCTGTCTCCTCTCGCGAAGCCAGACCGACTATTAATAAAGTATAAAGTTCAGGGAGTAAAATTTATATCCACATTTTATTTTGCTGTGGTGTATAATTCACACTGCAGTGTGCATACCTTATTATATATGTGGCCTTACCATGCATGATGTAGGGCTTTTACCACTGTACCATATGGGAGTACCACAACCCTAGAGGAAAATTTGGTATTTTGGTGTATTTCTGTCTTATATAAAAAGAAAGAAAGGGAGTCGAGTGGTAGCGCAGCAGGTTAAGCGCACGTGGCACAAAGCACAAGGACTGGCATAAGGATCCCGGTTCGAGCCCCCAGCTCCCCACCTGCAGGGGAGTCACTTCACAAGTGGTGAAGCAAGTCTGCAGGTGTCTATCTTTCTCTCTCTCTCTCTGTCTTCCCTTTCCCTCTCCATTTCTCTCTATCCTATCCAACAACAATGACATCAATAACAACAACAAAAATAGCTACAACAATAAAACAAGGGAAACAAGAGGGAATAAATAAATAAAATATTTTTTAAAAAGAGAAAAAAATTGACAAGTTGACATGAGGATGATGACATGTACATGGACTCAAAACAAGAAAATAAAATAAAACAGGTTCTATCTCAACAACTAGATTATAAGGTCTCTGAGCAAGACTTTTCAGCTAGTTGTTAAGATATATTTGCTCTTGTTTGTTTGTAAAGAAAATGAAAATCTTGAATTTTATTAAAAAGACCCTTTAGTCAGTAGATAGGATAGAGGTTAAGTCTCTCAAACCATTCTAACTCACAGGGGGTGATTAAAGGAGACTATTTCTCAAATAATTTCCCCAGTCATCCCTCTCTCATTATTGTCCTTTTCCTCTGTTGACTTCTTGTAAGTACAAGGCTCCATATTTTCAGTCAGTCATGCTAAAACCCCATCCAGTAAAGCTGGATGTTCCTTTTATTTAATTTGTTAGTTAATTAGAGACAGAAAATTTGAGAGGGAAAGGGGAAATGGGGATGGGAAAAGCAGCTGCAGTACTACTTCACTGCTTGTGAAGCTTCCTCCCTGCAGGTAAAACTTGGCTTTTCTTTTCAGTGTAGGATATGCAGAGAGGGTTCATCTAAAAGTTCCTTTCTTAACTAATAGATGCAAACAAAAGTTTTTTTTCTTAACAACAAGTATTTAAAGCTCAAATTGGAATTTATGTCTACTTTTAACAGATGTAAACTAAAGTTATTTTCTTAGCAATAATGGGCAATACTAGATGCTAACTAGAATTCTTTTTAATAATAGATGTAAATTAGAATTTTTTATATTTTTAGTTTCTTCTTGCCCTGTTACACTTCCAGATTTTTTAAAGTTTATTAGTGATGTAATATTGATTTATAAAATTATGAGATAATATGGGTATTATTCCATAGTGTTCCCATCACCAGAGTTCTGTGTCCCCATTCCCTCCTTTAGAAACTTCAATAGTTCTCCCACTGATATGGGTTGAATAATATATATATCCCCTGCCTATGGTCCTGCCTTTTATTCATTTCTAAGTCAAATCTACACCTATTACTACTTTTGAATGTCCTTCCTCTTTCCATAATCTCTCTCTAGGTACTAATGGAATTAGAGTTGAGAGCCCTCTGGCCACCTTCCCCTAAAAATATATTTGCTGTTTACCTCCATACCATCTAATACAGAGCTGTGGCTGTAAGGGGTGCCCAATAGGTTTGTGGAACCAGCTGAGTTAGTCTAAAAGAACTGGTGGGATTTGTGACCTGAGAAATGCAGAGAAGAGGAGATCCCAGTGTACCTATGTTTTTGAGAATGCAAATGTTTTGAAAAATGCTCTGGTCATTTTAATTTCTAGAATTAGGGCACAATTGCAGCTACTATATAAGTAAATGTTAAATACAAGGGATAATCAACTTCCATAATTTTTTTCTGCATGTAGTTTTAAGCAAGTCCTAAGGTCTTCCTTATCTGTATAAGTGGAAGAATGAATGTTAGTAGAAGAATGTGGCTACCACTTATTTAAAAAGAAAAGAAGTTGAGCAAGACAGCTCACTTGGGTGGGGGCCCAGGTTTGATCCTGGAACCTATAACACTTGGGGAAAGCTTTGGTGTTGTCATGTCTTTCTGCCATTCTATCTCTGTATGTGCCTCTATGTCTGCCTCTTTGAAAAAGTGATCCTGGAGCAGTGAAGCCCTGGGCAACAACAAAATTAATAAAAGCACAGTAAAAAAAATAAATGAAAATGAGTGAATTTTAGACATTTGAAATTTGAGATGTAAGTGGTACATTTAGGTACAAATGTCTAGCAGATCTAAATATGAGATTGAGCTTGGAAGATAAGACAGGGCTAAAAATACAAATTGGGGAGCCATCTGCCTCTATGCCTAAGTTAAAGTTAAAGGAGAAGATAAAATGACTAAGAGAAATGAGGAAGAAAAGAAAGAAAGGGGAGACAGCAGAATTGGAGGAAACAAAATGGTTAGAGGTTTAGGGTGTCAGATACTGGAGGAAAATAAATAGGATTGCAGTCATCACAGAGAAAAAGCAGTTAATTCCAGAAACCCATTGAGACACTACTTCTTGATTAAAATGACCCATTGTACTACCTAAGCCTTCCAGAAGCAAACACTGCCAAGTTTTTAGTCTTTAAATGTTTTTACCTTAATCTCCTTCGATGGAATAGTTTGAACAGAAACTTTATCATAAAAGCTATTTTCTTCTTATCCTCAGTAAATGCTGCAACAATCAGTATTTAAATTCTGAAATGATGTGTTTTACAATTTGACCAGAATGGAAAAGGGAACTGACATTCTTGTAAGGTAATAGTCAATATGAAATCAAATGGAGTACATTTTCTGTAATCTTCAGCAGATATTTTCTTTGATAAGGTTTATTTTATTTTTTCTAAGTTGTGTTTCAGTAATTCAATTTGCTTGTTAAAACTTATTTTAGGTGAATGACATAGAAATGAACAGATTATTTATTGACATGTTTAGGCAGGAATGAAAAACTATTTGAGGATAAAAGCAATTGGAAGTACAAAAGGTGGTACTTTAGCATCCAAAAGCACTAAGACAAACCAGATCTTAATTATTTTTTCTGATTTCTACACCTTCAACAATTGTTATGAGTAAACTATGTGGAAGAATTTGGATTGAGTATTTTCTGAACAAAGAAGATCATATCTAGGAAATGTCCAAGAAGCTTGCTCTGTATGTTTCCTTAAAGGATGGTGGATAAAGGCTTCTTGTTTTAATGTGACTGCATTGAAAGAGAAAATAATAGAGTTTGCTTGGGATTGCAGGGAAAAAAAAGAAAGAAAAAGAAAGAAAGCTAAAATGACTGAAATCCATTATTGTTTTTTTAAAAGGTCTTTGTTTTTTTTTCTTTTTGTTGCCCTTGTTTATCATTGTTGTTATTAGTATTGTTATTGTTGTCATTGTTGTTGGATAAGACAGAGAGAAATGGAGAAAGGAGGGGAGGACAGAGAGGGGGCAGACAGATATCTGCAGACCTGCTTCACCGCTTGTGAAGTGACCCCCCATAGGTGGGGAGCCAAGGGCTTGAATCAGGATCCTTAAGTTCTATAAGTCTATAATATTTTCAAATATCAGTAACTTTTTCTGTTATTAATCATGCTCATGGATATCATGAAATCTTAATGCCCCTCAAGAATTGAGAATCCACTATGCAACCAGTTCCCATTATAGTGACATTGAATTTTCAGATGTTTACAGTATCTAACATTCAACAAAACTCTTCTATACATTTACCTTTACAATAGGGGTAGATGAATTTTAGTTCTATGAACAAGAGGATGCTAGAAGAGAAAAATCTATCATTCTGCAAAAGTGAATTTTAATGGGGGAATATATTCATGTAATAAACTTTACTTATAAGAGAAGGAATCGTAACTGTAAGATTACACAGACCTACCAGTATTTCCCTTTAGGTTGCATCATCTCTGGCATTTTATATGGGATACATGGCATTAAAGAACAGGATAACATAAAGAATGCATTTCAAGGGACTGGGTGGTGGTGCACCTGGTTGAGTATACATGAAACAATGCACATGGACCTGGTTTCAAGCCCTTGGTCCCCAACTGCAGCAGGAAAGCTTCACAAGTGGTGAAGCAGGGCTGCAGGTGTCTCTCTGTCTCTTCCTCTGTTTCCCCCTTCCTCTCAACTTCTGACTCTATCTTTCCAAATAAATAAAAGATAATTTAAAAAAACTGGCATTAAAAAAGAATGCATTTCAAGGTGAATATTATATCATCAACTATTTCTATGTATTCTAATGTTCAAAATAAATATGTGAGTGGAGAGGAATATATTTCACTGATATTAATACTAACACTTACTAAGTAGTCATTATGGTCCAATAATATTTTATTGATAACTTGTCTTGGTTCTACTTTGCTTTAAAACTCACATAGCCCAATCAGATGAGCATAAAATATCCTTTATATAGCAGATAAGGGATAAAAAACGAGGCCAAGAAAGGCTAGGAAATGTATTAAGTTTACAAATCTAGTAAAAAAAAAAAATTAAGAAATCTAAAATTGATCTGGTGTGCATAAAAGAAAGGTTCTTAAGTCCGAATGCAATAATATATGTAAAATATTAGATCCTTTGACAATATACTTGTTGACCTATTTAAATACCAGCTTGTGGCCAGATTACAAGGACCCAGGTTCAGGCTTCCAGTTCCCATCAGCAGGGGTGAAACTTCACGAGCAGTGAAACAGGTCTGCGGGCATCACTTTCCTTCGCTATTTCCCCTTCCCCTCTCAATTTTTCTAGGTCATATCAAATATAAAAATAGTTTTTAAATATACAAAAATAGTTTTTATATACAAAAATAAAAATAATTTTAAATGAAAAATACCAGCTCCTATATAAAAATAGTTTACTTGTAAAAGCTTTTAGAGATGAAAATCTAATGCATTTGTTAGACACCAAATAAAATACAAGTTTATTTTTCTAATTCAGACTAATTCAGTTTAATTCTACATAAAAGCCCCCAAAAATGGAAATAATTCTAATAGTCTCTTGAGAAAGAAGCTAGTTGGAAATTATTGGAGGCACATAATACTGACTCAGCTGGGTGGGCTGTCTCATTTATGCCCAAAGCACTCCATCTGACACTGTGAATTCCTGAGACATTTTAAACTATCAACATCTAGACTCCTGCTTGACCATTTATCTTTTAAATGGTGAAATTACAAGCAAATAAAGTCAAAACCTATAGCAGTAGGCACTCACTTGGAAACCATAACTGCTCAAGTCTTATGGAACACTAAGACAAGGCTAACTAAACAGAGAAAATACATAACACTTACAATAAGGCAGTAATACATTCATCTGGGTTTAGTCTACTATTTTGAGCACCAGTAACAAATCCTTGACTGCCTCCATAAAACCAACACAAATTCTTCCCCTTAAAAATCCACTGATAGGTGATTTAGAATTCATGGCAGGCATAGACTATGAATCTCTAACACATTAAACTATACTTTAAATGTTATAACATTTTTAGTTTCATGTTTTCTTTTGCTAGTTCCCAAATACTTATTAAGGTTACTCAATCATCAGTACAACTTAATCCTAAATGAAACAGACAAAAAGAGTAAACAAAAATGTAGCAAGTCTAACAGCTCTCTAGCTACTACTAATAGTTTATGACCTCTTTTCTAAGAAGTATTTCAGGTAATTACTCAGTCATCCATAAGGAGGTTCTCTTCCTAAGAAAACTATGTCAGGGTCGTCTAAGCCCTCTGATTAATTAGGCCAAATCTCAGTTTTCTGCTACTTTTCTTGTAAAGTCCAGTTTTACCCCAAAATATTTACAATCCTTACCCTCAGTAAATGATAGCTCTTGCTATTTGACCAAATTGCTCATTCTCCACCACCCCCAAGTAATATTTAATTACCCAGATTACCTTCAGCAAGAACCCTGTTTGTTCAGTTTCACAAAGAATTACCTGTTCTCATAGTAATTTTCTATCCACTGACCTCTCCTATGTTCCTTGGTTATAAATCTCCAATTTCCCATGCTGCATCTGGAGTTAAGCCCAGTTCCACACTGATATATTTTTTCACCTATTAAAATGGTCTTAGGAAAATCAGGATTTCTTTTACTCATTAATTTTTATTATTTTTGGATAGATTAATCTCAAGGGATGACATTTACATTGGAAATGAGTATGGTCTAAGCATCTGTGAACAGTTTCTCCAAATGATTTGAGTTTTCTACTCTCTAACATAGAGACAGAGATATAACGCATTACAGTGTGCAAGGAACCAGGTTCAAGTCTCTGATCCTCACAAGTGGTGAAACAGGGCTGCAGGTATCTCTATCTCTCCTCCTACTCTCTCAATTTCTCTCTCTATCCAATAATAAATAAAATTAAAATATCTTTTTTTAAAAAAGAGAGAGAGGGAGAGAGAAAGATCCTCCTTCACTCTGAGGAATAAATGAGTTAATAGGGTATAACACCTGGAAGACAGCAGGTCAGATTCTACTTACTTTTGTTGCCCAACTATCTAGCCATAAAGTTATTGCAAAACTACAGTGGTTTGGCTATATGAATTCTTATTGTTTAAAAGATGTACTGAGAAGAAAGAACAGAACTCGAGGCATCACACTCCCAGATCTCAAATTGTATTATAGGGCCATTGTCATCAAAACTGCTTGGTACTGGAACATGTATAGACATATTGACCAGTGGAATAGAATTGAGAGCCCAGAAGTAAGCCCCCCACCCACCTATGGACATCTAATATTTGACAAAGGTGCCCAGGCTATTAAATGGGGAAAGCAGAGTCTCTTCAACAAATGATGTTGGAAAAAATGGGTTGAAACATGCAAAAGAATGAAACTGAACCACTATATTTCACCAAATACAAAAGTAAATTCCAATTGGATCAAGGACTTGGATGTTAGACCACAAACTATCAGATACTTAGAGGAAAATATTGGCAGAACTCTTTTCCGCATCAGTTTTAAAAACATCTTCAATGAAACAAATCCAATTACAAAGAAGACTAAGGCAAGTATAAACCTATGGGACTACATCAAATTAAAAAGCTTCTGCATAGCTAAAGAAATTACCACCCAAACCAAGAGACCCCTCACAGAATGGGAGGAGATCTTTACATGCCATACATCAGATAAGAGGCTAATAACCAGAATATATAAAGAACTTGCAAATCTCAACAACAAGAAAACAATAACCCCATCCAAAAATGGGGGGAGGACATGGACAGAATATTCACCACAGAAGAGATCCAAAAGGCCTAGAAACACATGAAAAAATGCTCCAAGTCTCTGATTGTCAGAGAAATGCAAATAAAGACAACAACGAGATACCACTTCACTCCTGTGAGAATGTCATACATCAGAAAAGGTAACAGCAGCAAATGCTGGAGAGGGTGTGGGATCAAAGGAACCCTCCCACACTGCTGGTGGGAATGTCAATTGGTCCAACCTCTGTTGAGAACAGTCTGGAGAACTCTCAGAAGGCTAGAAATGGACCTACCCTGTCATCCCTCTCCTGGGGATATATTCTAAGGAACCCAACATATCCATCCAAAAAGATCTGTGTACACATATGTTCTTGGCAGCACAATTTGTAATAGCCCAAACCTGGAAGCAACCCAGGTGTCCAACAACAGATGAGTGGCTGAACGAATTGTGGTGTATATATACACAATGGAATACTACTCAGCTGTAAAAAATGGTGAAGTCACCATTTTCAGCTGATCTTGGATGGACCTTGAAAAAATCATGTTGAGTGAAATAAGTCAGAAACAGAAGGATGAATATGGGATGATCTCACTCTCAGGCAGAAGTTGAAAAACAAGATCAGAAAAGAAAACACAAGTAGAACCTGAAATGGAATTGCCATATTGCACCAAAGTAAAAGACTCTGGGATGGGGGTGGATGGGTGGGGAGAATACAGGTCCAAGAAGGATGACAGAGGACCTACTGGGTGTTGTATTGTTATATGGAAAACTGGTAAATGTTATGCATGTACAAACTATTGTATTTACTGTTGAATGTAAAACATTAATTCTCCAATAAAGAAATTTAAAAAAAAAAGATGTATTCCCTAAGATTTATGGCAACAATTTTAAATACAATTCAAGTATCTACTACAAATTAAGAAGTAGAAAGTTGTAAGCTGAATATAGAAAGTCACTTTATTATATTTTGGTCATATTATACATACAAACATCTCAGTTCTTCTAGCGTTTGCCCTTCTTCCATAGCCAGTCAACAGCGTTAGGTTGAAAGCTGTCAGGAGCTGCTTGTTGCTGGCTTTGAAAGTGACTGGGATCCATGTGGATTCAGTTGGCTAGGAAGGATCGTCAGTTTCCCCAATGAATGGGTACTCACGGGATGCACCACAAGAAGGTCGATCCAATGCATCCCAACATCTCAGTGCAAGAATCTAACTGCATACTATTCAAGTATGTGTTGGTATGCTTCTAGTTCTGCTTCTGGGATCCCTTCTGTTACATTGCTTGATGTTGTGGTCTATTTACATGATCATTCTGTTACACTGGTTTGGTCTCACTCCCCCCGGGAGATTGTGGTTTAGTCTTTGCCTTTTCGCGCTTCTCCCTTCTCCCCACCCCCTATCTTATGTACTTCCTGGGTTCCTGATGCTGCAGCCGGAGGAGAGAGATGGAGGAGCACATTGTGTGGTGATTAAGTTGTTGGACTGCTTGCCTGCTCATAAATAAAGATTAAACTGTGTTCTCAGCTCAGCTATGAGTTTCTGGTCCTCTATGTCTCCCATTCATGAAGCCAGCCCGGCGAAAATGACATAATGGTTCCCTGAACAGGGACCAGAATCTCGGCTCCACACACATGCAACAGACCAAAGAAAATCAGATAAGTACAATGCCACAATGACCTGCATTTCTACTTATCGAGATGTTTCTGAAAGCCTCTACTCTTTCTTCATGAGACAGTTTCTCCCCGTCTCTGGAACATTTCGTTATGGGCCACACTTTGGTTTCCGCCCACTGCCACCCCCCCCCCCCCCGGAGCCTACTTGCGGTTGCGGGTCACGGGGCATTGGCCGTGGGCTCCCTCCATGCTGCTCGGCCGCCAGGAGCAGGGCGGCAGACATGGCGGGCAGAGCTGCAGCCCCGGGGCACCTTGGCCCACGCCTTCTGCATGGCAGGCCCGCCCGCCCTCTTCTATGAAATCTGGGCAGATCCTGGACCACCCAGAGACCGCGGGCTCCCTGCCAGGACTAGGCCCCTGGCCAAGATCCCCAGCTTGGCTCTGAAGGCAGAGGAGCTAGGATACGCAGCCGCCGTATATGACATGTCTTCATAACAAAAGTTTTTCTCCTTGTGTATTGAAGACCATGTATATGTGTGTGTTTGAAGTTTGGTAAACATTAACTTTAAAGTTAGAAATGTAAATTTAAGGCTACATTCTTACCCGGCAAAGTTAAATGAAAAAGGTTTTCAACATAATTCTCGTAAAGGTAAAATTAACTTACATTTAAAGTCTGAGGTAAAAATTATACCTTCTCATTTAGAGTTAGAACCAGCCCAGGCATAAGATAGATTGCACAATGGTTATGCTAATGATTCTCATGCCTGAGGCTCTAGCAGTGGTTCTTTGCCTTACCACATTTTATTGTGCTTAAATTGGTTAAGGAGTCTTAAAATAAAATGAAAAAGACCTTCCAAATTTATACAGATACCTAAACCAATTATAATCATTGGGTTATCAATTGTGGTAAACTTCTAACCTGCTACAAGTTTTGTTTCATAAGTAAGTTAATTGCAGCTCTCAAGTTCTCTACAGAAAAGCGGAATTCCAGTGGCTGACCTTCCTCACGCAACGTTCCACTCCCTGGCATTCTTCTGTGGACATCTGCTTTGGATTGGCACTTCTATCGGACTCACTGGTACACCTGTTGGACATTTTGCACAACTTTATAGCAGCTTCCCATTACGCTGTTGGGTTTCTCAAAGACTGACTGCAGCCAGCTGCCTTGGGACTCTATAGGGAATACCACAGAGGCAAGAAACGCCCATCGAGGCAAAAAAATGCCCCCCAGAGGCAAGAGAAGCCCACAGAGGCAGGAAATGTTCTTTAGCTGATAAGCCTTGCCCACAGAGGCAAGAAACGCCCCCTCAGGCCTTCCCTTGGCATCACACCAGTTCTTGTTGCTTGCTTACTTGTTCCTCCATGTTGTGCCAGTTTCTTTTTTTTAAAAAAATGCCTATACGATATAGGTTTCTGTTCACCCCACACTCCTGATACTATGGTCAATTAGTTAAAAAGAAAAGGGGGAATTATTGGTATGCTTCTAGTTCTGCTTCTGGGATCCCTTCTGTTACATTGCTTGACATTGTGGTCTATTTACATGATCATTCTGTTACATTGGTTTGGTCTCACTCCCCCTGCCTCTGGGAGATTGTGGTTTAGTCTTTGCCAATTTGTACTTCTCCCTTCTCCCCGCCCCCTATCCTACGTACTTCCTGGGTTCCTGATGCTGTGGCCGGAGGAGAGAGATGGAGGAGCACATTGTATGGTGATTAAGTTGTTGGACTGCTTGCCTGCTCATAAATAAAGATTAAACTGCGTTCTCAGCTCAGCCATGAGTTTCTGGTCATCTATGTCTCCTGTCTGTGAAGCCAGCCCAGCAAAAATGACAAATATGGATTTTAAATCACATGGTTTTAAAGATAAAGAGGCTTCCAATAAGATGGCTTAATAGGAAGAACTTCCTAGAAATGAACACCTCATTAAATAAATCAAAGTGGGGAACAAATTATAAGAAATCTGTGAGAACGCTGTGTCTACAGCAAGGGACAAAGGCATAGAGTCAGTCAACCAGATAATAAAAAGAGAGATTCCCATGTTATAGGGAAGATGCCTTATAGCCAGCTACATTCTGAAGATACTCCTATGGTTCAGAACTTTACATGAGGGAGCAGAGGCAGAAGTTTGTGCTAAACCCTAGCAACCCTAATCCTATATTTACAATACTTGACTGGGGGAAGAAACTGTGGGGTATAAATTTGACTTTTTAATTTATTTTATTTTTGTTTTATTTTTTATTAGTGATTTAATATTGATTTACAAGATTGTAAGGGATATAAATTATAAGAGGGCATTCCCACCACCAGAGTTCTGCGTTCCATTGTAATTTCCTCTTTTTTAATTTTTATTTATTTATTGGTTATAGAAGAGAAAAATTGAGAGTGAAGGGGGTGATAGGGAGAGAGACATAGAGACACCTCAGCACTGCTTCACCACTCATGAAGCTTTCCCCCTGCAGGTGGGGACCAGGGGTTCGAACCCACCTCCTTGTGCACTGTAACATGTGCACTCAACCGAGTGTACCACCACCTGGCCCCAAAATTTCCCTATTGTTTATCCCTCTGGGAGCATAGACCAAAATTCTTTGAGTGTTTCAGAAGGAGAGAGTTCTGGCTTTTGTAATGGCTTCTCTGCTGGACATGGGCATTGGCAAGTTGATGCTGGGGTATAAATTATATAGTGTCAAAAACATCAATTTTGTCTTCCTTTTACAACTGATGGGAGCAACTGGTGTATGGCATACTGGATTTCAATTTCCACAGTAACAGACCATGGAAGCAAATTCCTGAGGAATGTGTTACTCATTTCTAGTTAAAAGCTACATCAGCTAGACCTAGAGATACGTAGTACACAATCCAGCCCCTGCCTTCTTTCAAGCCCACCTTAGCACTGGTTTCTCAGCTCCTCAATGGACTCTAACTCAATACACAGGTGCCCTGGGACACTTGCAATGACAAATCCCACTCTTGTCCAGGTCTACTCAAACTCACCACCAGGCATTTGAGATCCTGAACTCTGTCACTTTCCAAAACACATTGGATTGTAACAGTACAGCCACTGCTGGTCACAACTGCAAACCCTTGATCTCAAGCCTACATCAACAAAGTTCAGAGGTGTTGTTAGCCACTCACAAGTGATAATCCCTGTTGCCATGACAGTCTTCTTACACACAGCTTCCCAACTCGGGCCCTGATGTATCACAAGGCATAATGAGGAGTCAGAGGAACCCATGTGCACAAGCCATACCATGACAATAGCCTAGGCAATACCCAAATAAAAAAGAGCTCTGTAAGCTCCTGACAGTGACTTCAAAATATGAGAAGCTTTTTGTCTTCTTTCATATCAGTGACTGAACAAAATTTTATAAATTTATAAGACATCATGGGTGTAATTTCACAACCAAACATGGTCAGTGTAAGTTATCACACCTTCCACCAAATTTTTGTGTTTAACCCCATACAATGTAAGAGTTTTATGGGATGGGATGGGTAGATAGCATAATAGTTATGCAAATGACTTTCATGCCTGAGACCTGAGGTCCCAGGTTTAATCCCTAGTACCACTATAAACCAGAATTGAGTAGTGCTCTGGTCTCTCTCTCTCTCTCTACTATATATATATGTTTAAGATTCATAAATAAAAATATTTTTAAAGAATGTTATGGGATACTTTCAGAAGCTAGAATGGGAAGAACTTTTTATTGAGGAAATAGTACTCAAGAATCTCCCCCAAATGGAGACAGATACCCAAACCCAGATCCAGGAAGTTTAATAAATTCCAAACAGAATGAACCTAACAGGCATACATTACAACAAAATAGCATTAAAACAGTAAAGATAAAGAGAGAGTTATTGAAGCAACAGAAGAAAGGCAGACTTAAATATAAAGGAACACTCATAAGACTATCAGCTGACCTCTCAACCAGGCTAGAAATAATCAGTAGAACATATTTAATATTGAATAGAAAATATATACAACTAAGAAAATTCTACTCAGCTAGGTTATCAGTCAGTTTTGAAAAAGGGATAAGGAGTTTCTCAGGCAAGCACAGCTAAGGAAATTCATCATCATCAAACTGGCCTAAACAAACTAAAGAGAGCTCTATGAATGAAAAAGACATCCTACTAAGTAGTATCAGGATATCTGAAAAACTTCATGAAATGTCAATAGCTTCTTTTTATGTCAATAATTGTAATTAACAATAGACTGCTCAGTTTCCCATGGGAATTAATAGATTATCACAAGAAAATATTTACTAATATTTCTGGCAAAGTAATTTTATGAGTACCAATGTTTTATATTTGCAAGCCATAAATACCATCTCTTATACTTACAAGCTATGCATATATTTCATGTTTTTTCTATTTTCTTCAAGTTTGTTTTCTTACTGATGCAAAATCACTAATGTGTTAATGATATTAATACTGCTTATATCACATATGTTACACTTATTTTCTCAGTTGGCTTTGATTTTGTTATATATATGTATATGTATATATATATATGTATAACATTATATTATATAGAAAGGATTGTAATTTGGGGGCCAGGTGGTGACACAGCTGGTTGAGTACACACATTATAGTGCACAAGGACCAAGGTTTGAACCCCCAGACCCCACCTGCAGAGGGAAAGCTTTGCTAGTGGTGAAGCAGGGCTGCAGGTGTCTGTCTTTTCCCCTATCAACCCCTTCTCAATTTCTGGCTGTCTCTATCCAATAAATAAAGATAATAGTACAAATCAGAGAGTTAGCTTTTTTTAATTTTAAAACTCCTAGCGAGTTGTCTCAGAACCACTTAAATAAAATACTTTTCTGTTGTTTCAAAACATATGGTGGTGTGTTTACTATAGTTACACTTAGTCTGTCTGACTTATGTTTTTGTGGCTTTCTGTTTTGTTACATTTTCTTGTCCTGCAGCTTTCACTTTATGCTAACACTATAATTCTTTTTTTATATTTACATTTATTTATTTATTCCCTTTTGTTGTCCTTGTTGTTTTGCTAACACTATAATTCTTTGTACAAAAAATTAACATAAATAAAATAAGTGGATAAATGAATAAAGATCAGCTAAAGAGGTGTGAATAGTGAGAAATCAACAAAGTAAGGTGATTATTGTATTTACTGTCAAATGTAAAACATTAATTCCCAATAAATAAAAAACAAATCACAAAGTCCCAAAAGTATAATAAAAATTATTTATTTATTTTAAAAAGGAGACATTAACAAAACCGTAGGACAATAGGGGTATAACTCCACACAATTCCCACCACCAGATCTCCATATCTCATACCCTCCCCTGATAGCTTTCCTATTCTTTATCTTCCCACATGGGTTAAGAATAGGGAAGTTTCCATTGGAGGGGATGGGATACAGAACTCTGGTGGTAGGAATTATATAGAATTGTACCCGTTACCTTACAATTTTGTCAGTCATTATTAAATCACACACACACACACACACACACACACACACACACACACACACACACACACACAGAATCCCCAAATTCTTCTCAGCTCAAATCCCAGAAAAGAGTCAAATAAACTGTGTAACTTTCATATGGATATGGAAATTCTCATCTCAGGAAAGTAGAATCAACCAAAGAAAAAACCCAACAACAGTAAGTAGGCAAGTGGCTATTGCCAACAGCAGTTTGATCTAACCCCTCCAACCAACATATCTGATGCTTAGAATTAAGATTGCCCCTCATCCTTCAATAAGAGTAGTGAACCTAACAACACCAGTCATTTGAGGAATGTCTCTCACTCTCACATTACAGAGAGAGGTTGAATCAATCAGGGGAAATTGAAAGAAACAGGTATTTCAGACTGAAGAAAACAAGCCAAAAATCAATATCTCTCAGAGAGATGAGAAATCATATAACCTTGAGAAAAGAATAGGATAATACAAATATGTAAGATTCTGGGACAGCAGAGAATTCTTGGAAGTAAAAAAAAAAAATGTTGTAACAAAAAAGATGACCAGAGAGGGTTAGGAAATAAGCTTCAGAAATTCCTCAAAAAGGAGCATAAAAAGAAAGTTGCAAAACTAAAAAGATAAGAAGATATGACATCTCTCTCTTCTCCCCCTCTCTCTTTCCATTTTAACTTTTTCTAACTGAAAAATAAAAAGTCAGTTCAGAGTGGTAAAGCCTTGGAGATAAGCAACAACCACAGTAATAATTCTGTTTTGATGGCAAAGGTCAAACCCAGGACATGTATAACATTTGCTTTATCACTAAGACTATCTGATGTCTTTGAACACACAGAGCAAAAATTACTATTATCACCATATTACTCATTTGCATGTCTAACAGTCTTGGGGTGACTTTAGAATAAATATCTAAAAATAAGGCAAAAGTAATCATTAAAATCAAAGGAAAGATACAAAAAATAAATGCATTAATTATGTACTGCATGGCTGAAGTAGTCACAATAATATAAAAGCTGAATATAGATATAATTAAAATCAAAAGCAAGAAAGCAGTGAAAGGATATACATGTATTGATTGGATAAAAATATTAAATAGGCATTATTTATATAAGTTGTTTAATCAGAAAAGTAAATTATTTTAGTCACTTATGGAGCAATATGGATTATAAAATCCTAGATCCGGTTAGATGCAAATAGAGAACTACCCTTAGGGTTTGGCAAGCTGCTATGGCTGGCATTCTTGACAACAGGCATTTCCACAGGCAGGTAGAAGAAAAAGTTCCACTAAGTTGTTCAGTTCACAATTGTAAATTGAAAATGTACAGATAGTAGAAGCAGATTCAATTCAAGAGTATTGTTTGCCAAGAGTAAACAGTTGCAGGAAAAGATGCACTTAAGCTGGTAGGAGTCTTCCAGTAATAAGTAGAAACTGGTGAGAGAAGAGTCAGAAGATCTCTGCAGCAACAAATACTTAGAGGTTGACAGAGTCTGTGAGGAAGCTGACCAAGAAAAAGAACCTCTGGAGTAGAGGTACATGCTGCTGTAATAGAACCAAGCAGGTGAATTCAGTGTTGAGAAGATGAAGTAGTTTCCACATGATTGCCTCTATGTTTCTGTGAAATTTATAGCATGGACACACAATGAAATGAGAGAATCTTATAAAAGAAATACAATTGAGTTGTACAGATGAAAAAAAAATCCCGAATTGTTTTTTAGAGTAAGATATATTTGTTGGAAGAAAACCATCTACTATGCTACACTCTGAAATATGTATCTAGGGAATTATGAAAAGGTGTTTAATGGGAAAAGTATGTGACTTGGTATTACAAAAGATACCTATAGAGAGGTTAGATAGTGTCACACTGTAATATGTGCACTAGAACACATGTTCAAGCCCCCAGTGCCCACCTGCAGGGGGAGAGCTTCACAACAGGTAAAATAGTGCTACAGCTCTCTCTCTCTCCTTATTCTCTCTCTCTCTCTCTTTCTCTCTCTCTCCTTTCTCCCTCTCTCTCTCTCTCCTCTTCCATATTCACTTTCCTTCTCAAATTCTCTATCAAAAATAAATTAAAAATATTTAAGAATACAAAAAACACCTATAGAAACCACCATTGTGCAATAGATTTTAGCTCAAGGTACTAAGCCCAAACATACAAATGCAAGGTTATTTAGAGAGCATTTAAATAGACAATTTCCAAATGTCAAAATAGAGCAAGACAAGTATACAAAGTGTTTCAATATATTTACATACTTTATTTTCTTTAATTCTCTTACCAGCTCTATGAAGGGATTGTTATTCCAAAGGATTAGCTCAGCCAACTCATACAAAGCCAAGCTAGCATCAAACCTATCGCTGTTTATTTCCTATATTAAGTTTTTTTTTCAACACAATTCTTTGAGACAACCAAGACTTCATGAAATAGTTTTTAAAATCTTTTAATTAGGGGGAGTCGGTGGTAGTGCAGCAGGTTAACCACACATGTTGCATAGCGCAAGGACTCCAGTTCAAGGATCCCAGTTCAAGCACCCGACTCCCCACCTGCAAAGGAGTCGCTTCACAGGGGGTAAAGCAGGTCTGCAGGTATCTGTCTTTCTCTCCCCCTCTCTCTTCCCCTCCTCTCTCAATTTCTCTCTGTTCTATCCAACAACAATGACATCAATAACAACAATACCTACAACAACAATAAAACAAGAGCAACCAAAAAAAGGAAATAAATATTTTTTTAAATCTTTAAAAATATTTTAACTAATACTTCTATTTAATTTTCTGTCATCAAATGGGCTTCACCACTCTAGAATTCAAATATATATACATATATATATATATATATATATATATATAGAGAGAGAGAGAGAGAGAGAGGGAGAGAGATAGGGGAGTAACTGGAGAGGTAGCATCACATCATGAAAATGACAAAGCAAATGCACTCTTTTAAAAAACATTTTAATATATTTTTAATTT
Source organism: Erinaceus europaeus (assembly GCF_950295315.1). NCBI lineage: Eukaryota > Metazoa > Chordata > Mammalia > Eulipotyphla > Erinaceidae > Erinaceus > Erinaceus europaeus. Next base: position 78,810,678 of record NC_080168.1, on the reverse strand, counting down.
TATTATTTATTGGATAGAGACAGAGAGAAATTGAGAGAGGAGGAGGAGGAGCTACGGATGAAGAGAGCCATCACTTGTGAAGCTCCTACCCCTATAGGTGGGGACCAGGGACTAGAACCTAGGCCCTTGTACATTGTAACATGTGTAGTCAACTAGGTGCACCACTACCCCACCTCAGATGCATTTTCTAAATGAGTTATTTTGTTGATCCAATACTGTAAAGTCTTTTTCAAAAATGTCTTTGTACTCCATTTCCTATTTTGTTCAGAATTAATTATGCATGTCTCGGGTCAATAGTGATGCATGCCAAGTGTAGTGCTCTCTTTATATGTATTAATAATGTAGTGCTTAGGTTTACCTGTCAAGAGTGGTAAGAGATGTTATAAGGGAGAAAGAATCAGAAACAAGAATTTTATAGGAAATTAACTTGAAGAGCAACAGGTTTTGTTTAGGGGCTTTGAAGCTAAAAAGAAATGTCTATGTAAAAAGAAAATGAAAACATTTTCTATAAAATAGTATGAAAGCACTAAGTTAAGCTCCAGCACAATGTTTGGCTCAGAAAATGTCTGTTTTCTAGCTTCTTTCCTAGCATGCCAGAAATTAGAAAGCTCAAAGATTTGGTCTCCTCAATAAGTCCTTGAAAATAACCTATTATCAAAGAAACTGAGAAGATTGCTGATTACATAGTCTAGAAGTTCAAAAGATAAATACTGCACCAGGTCCCATGAGGTAGGGCAGATGTACACATGTATCCATAAATTAGGGCAAAATATATACATTAAAGCAAAAGTGCACAATAGTTTGCAGTGAGTCAATAAATGAAGCAAGCAAATAGAAAGACCTAAAAAGATACCATAAATTTCCTAATGAAATAGTTTCTACTTAGACCTAGATACCCTCCTGTCCTACTTCCTATTATACTTCCCTCACTCACTCCAAAGCTATCCTTATCAAACTAAGGACTACAAAAGCTGAATAAGGGCAAGAGATGGGCATACTTTAATGGTGACTCTTTAATCACTATCAGGCCAACCTATCAGCTGGGGCCCTAGTCAGAGAGTCCTGGGATTTCCACACAAACACAATGAGCTTAAAACTCAAATAGATCCCTCTCTCCATTATCACTGGTCATCTCCATCAGGAACAATATAATGGACCCCTTTGGGGGGCCCCATAGGACCTTGCCCTCAATGTGGATCAACAATGGTAGAGAATGTTTCATCCTCTGAAGGGAGGCTGGATAACATATTCTATCCACCACCTGAAGAAAATGGGTCCTGAATTTGGTACAACCTGGAATGTTCCTACTGATGACCACAGAATACAAGTTTAGACCTACAGGGATGTAGAGGTTACAAAGGCTCCCATGCTGAATATGGGCCCCAGATCAAATCAATGGGGTTTACAGTCAATATTTATACACCGTTCCAATATTTGGGAGCTATTCTCTTCCCTGATCCAGTTTTCTGGTCCTTTTTCCAGCCATGACATTATCTCCCCAGATAATAACCTGGGTCCACCTGCATATCAGATGTCAGGCTCAGGCAAAAACTAGTGAAGTCATGGGCCCTTTGGAATATATCTAAAATAGACCTACTAGCTGTTTCCAAAATGGAGACCTCAAATCCTCATCTGCAATATTCCAGCATTTAGGTTCATGATTAATCAACTATTTGTATGGCTTTATATATATGTTAAATTTTTTTCAACCACCAGGTTCCAGATGCTACTATGATACTAACCAGACTTCCCTGGACAGATGACCCCACCAATGTGTCCTGGAGCTCTGCTCCCTCAGAGCCCTGACCCACTAGGGAAAGAGAGACAGGTTGGTAGTATGGATTGACCTGTCAATGCCCATGTTCAGTGGGGAAGCAATTACAGAAGCCAGACCTTCCACCTTCTGCACCCCATAATGACCCTGGATCCATACTCCCATGGAGTTAAAGAATATGAATGCTATCAGGGGAGGGGATGGGATACGAAGTTCTGGTGGTGGGAATTGTACCCTTCTTATCCTATGTTCTTGTCAGTGTTTCTATTTTATAAATAAAGAATTTTTTTTTAAGAAAGATAAATACTGCTGAGTCATTAACAGGATATTCACCTCTGTGAAATATTGGGTTGTCATGATCTCAGTCTACACTTCTAATAACTGTGGAAACAAGATAAAATAATAGAATTCAGTGAAAATTATTTTTGAAAGTTTTGTAATAAACTTTAACTATGACAATTCACAGCTGTGTTGGAGGCACACACAACTAAAGCAAGTGATTTAGTCACTTGACTGATGTTTCTTGGGTAGGATACACTTACTATCAAGGCAATTCTAAATCACATGTTATGAGGCTAAGTATAGGTATGTGAAGAAACAAAATGATAGTATTGCACCAAAACGAAGGGCTCTGGGGAAGGAGTGTTGGCAGAGGAGCTTTTAGGTCCTAATACATGATGATGGAAAATACCTAAATTGGGAATGAGAATGTTTTGTAAATACGTATCACAGCAAGATGTGAAATTGTGCCTGTGTGTCAACAACTATAATGCAAACCACTAGTTTCCATCCATCAATAAAAAAAGAATGGAGAAAAATAGAAAAAGGAAAAAAAACTGATAGAATTGTTCCTTTCCTACTGAGTATCCCAACATCTGCTTATATAAAAGCTGAGTATGTAACACTTATGAGGAAATACAAAGAAAGAATATTACAGAAATGAAAATTAGCAATTTTATTTACAAGAACAAGTACTATTAGGTAGCTTAATAGATAATCACTCAAGTTTTATGGGATATGTTTCCTTAAAAATGCAAAGGGAGAGGGCTGGGCAGTGGCATAGCAGGTTAAACACATATGGCACAAAGTGCAAGGACTGACTCAAGGATCCCGGTTCAAGTCCCCATCTCCCCACCTGCAGGGGGTTCGCCTCACAGGCTGTGAAACAGGCCTGCAGGTGTCTGTCTTTCTCCCCCCACACACCACCCCCTGTCTTCCCCTCCTCTCTCAATTTCAAGGATAAACAAACAACAAGGCCAATAAAAGGAAAAGAAACAACCTCTAGGAGGAGTGGGTTTGTAGTGCAGGCACCGAGTCCCAGTGATAACCCTGGAGGCAAAAAAAAAAAAAAGTGTGAAGGGAATGAGACACACACAGATTAAATAAAGTGGTGCAGAACCTAGATTTCTTCCCAAATAAGTATTTTTATTACCGAGCATGTAAAATTATGGAAGTAGATTTTAGAGATGGGCTAAGGACCATTTTCCCTGAAAAAGTATTTTCTGACCACTCATGCCAGCAGTGGTGAATGAGAGAAGACTATGTCTTCTTCATAACAAATAATGAGTACACAGTTACATATAAGAGAGTTCCAGATCTAGAAAAGACCCAGAGTGCCAGGCTCTATCCATCTTTAAGAAAAAATGTGAGTCTGGTCAGAAGTTGGGGGTGGGGATGGGGATCAGTTAGATAGTAACTAATTTAGGAAATGCACTCAGAATGTAGGGTGTTCCATCACCTGCATCTACCTAAATTTATCCAGAAGGAATGAACAGAATTAAAAAAAAAACTAACTATAATCATTAGAAGAAAAAGAGTGTGATAAAACTAGATGCTAGAAGATAATTGAATAAAGTCTTAAAATAATAAAATCAATATGCTATGCATAAATCAGATAGTCTGATAATCAAACAACCTGTTATAATCAAACAATCTGCTATCTTTATGAAAAAACAAAGTATAGAAGGACTTTTCAAGATATAGTGACATTAACAGAGACAAGACAATTAAAGAGCTATATTTTGTTTTGCTTTTTTTTTTTTTTCTTTCTGCAGAACACTTCTCAGCTCTGGTTTATGGTGGTACAGGGGATTGAACCTGGAGTCTCTGATGCCTCAGGCATGGATGTCTTTTTGCATGATCATTATGCAATCACCCCAACCCCACTTGCAGGGGGATGCTTCAAGAGTAGTGAAGCAGGTCTGCGGGTGTCTCTCTCCCTCTCAATCTCTCTTTCCCCTTTCAATTTCTCTCTGTCCTATCAAATAAATATAGAAAAGGGGGGTATTAGAAAGGAAAAGTGACTGTTAAGAACAGGCAACAGGGGCTGGGTGGTAGCACAGTGGGTTAAGCGCACATAGTGCAAAGCACAAGAGCCGGTATAAGGACCCCGGTTCGAGCTCCCGGCTCCCTACCTGCAAAGGGTCGCCTCACAGGAGGTGAAGTAGGTCTGCAAGTGTCTGTCTTTCTCTCCCTGTGTTCCTATCCTCTCTCGATTTTTCTCTGTCCTATCCAACAACAAAGATAGCAATAACCACAATAACAACAGCAACAATGATAAACAACAAAGGCAACAAAAGGGAAAAAATACCCTCCAGGAGCAGTGGATTCATAGTGTAGGCACCAAGCCCTATAATAATCCTGGAGGCAAAAAAAAAAAAAAAAAAAAAAAAAGAATAGGCTACATCCTAAGGCACTTACACTGAACTCCTTCTCCCCGGGGAACAACTACAAATTCTGAGGGATACAAGATTCCCTTCTTTTAGTCACTTCCCCATGCCTGGGTTGCCCTTGGAAACCACAACTAGATCCATTTAAAAGACAGAGAGAGATAATCTGTGCAATATGCTATAGACAAAAGCATACCCAAGGGCTAAAGAGTATACTATTTCACCTCTTAAAACTGCAAGCCCCAGAATTATTGTGTGTGAGCATTTAAATGTAAAGATGAAAATCTGAGACCCAGATGCCAAGTGTCTTAGCCACCTAATGACCTGACTAATTCTTACATTGCCTAGCATTATCTGTATTCTCCAAAGCTTTATCATTTGAACCCATTGACCAGACTCAATCAAAGAGAAATGGAATATTAAAGAAATTGTGCTGTTTTCTGAACATCTAAATCTGGTAAAGGATTGGTGGGAGGGAGGGGGGAGGGCTTGAGCTGGGGAATGTGAATAAAAAGCTCTGCTAAAGATCTGAATGCCCACCCTGAATGCACTGCCACTGGGAACCAGATCGCAGGGAATGAATGACTCCATCCCCACCCAGATCAGCCCCAGGTATAGCTCCAAAGCTAGCATAAAAGTTTGCTGAGAGGTATGGCCTTATTCAGTGATTTCATCTCTGGCTACACTTTAGAATCTCTTGGGAGAATTTTAAAACAATATAGGAACTAATTTAGCCCAGATCAATTAATGTCAGACTCCCAGCTGGTGAGGCCAAGACAGCGATAATGCTGAACACAGGATTTTAATATGTAGCTAAGAACTCAGAATCTACAGGCCCAAGGAGGAACTGTATGTTATAAAGTCTATTTTGCTTTGGGTGGGGGGGGGGGTGGCACACCTAGTTGAGTGTACATTCCATCAAGTATACAAGGGCCTGAATTCAAGCCCCCGTCCCCACCTGTAGGTAAGAAAAAATTCATGAGTGATAAAGCAGTTCTGCAGATGCCTCTCACTCCCTCTCTACCTCCTCCTTTCTTCTCAATTTTTCTGTCTCAGAGAGAGAGAGAGAGAGAGAGAACTGTAGATCTATTGTCAGCTCACAACCCCAAGAATATCCTTCTCCTGTGTCAGAGAGCCTTCTCTTTGAAACATAATCATTAGACAAGAAAAGTCTTCCGTTTACCTATTATCTGTGGAAGACAGAAGTCTAATCTGTGAGTAGGTCTTGAGTTTAATTCCAGGCACTGAGTCAGTGCAAGTGATATTCACAGTTTCTCACACTTAAACTTTTTTTTAAAAGAAGCTTACTCTGTTTTTCCCCTTTATAAAATATATTTTAACTTGATTTTTTAAAGTTTATGTATAAGGTGTAATGGTTTGCAAGATTGTAAGATTACAGAGTATAATTCCATGGTGCACCCACTACCAAAGTTCTGTGTCCCAACCCTCCCAACTATAACTACCATAGTTCTCATAAAGTCTCAGAAACAGTTTGTTTGCTTGTTTTGTTTGTTTGTTTTTGCAAGTTCATGCATTTCAGTTCTCTAGATTCTACAAATGAAGAAGCCTACTTACTATACACCTGAGTCACCAAATGCCCTGATCATAATGGCCAGCCTCCACCCTGACAGTCATCAGTTATTTTGCAGGTAGATTGCCTCTGTGCATAAAATCAAAGAATTTAATTTAGTGAAGCCTTATTTGTCTGTCTGAATCTAACTTGTAAAAGTTTTTTACAGGGGATTGGTTTTGAGCAATCATTTCTGAAGAACAATGCAAGTGAGTTGAGTGACTATTAGAGAGAGATTCAGAAGCAGAGTTCACAAACCAAAGTTCTCTGATGCATTTACCCCACAGTTCAAGTTCATCTATATAGGACCTCATTATCTTAAGGATTTCAAATAATCAAGTCCTTCCTTATTGTTTAAATTAAAGCAGAAACTCAAGTCTATATCCCTCATTTATTAATATAGTCATTCACATCTCTACACACCACCACCAAACACTGAATGGGAACTTCTAAAACTATTCACTTCAGTGCTAGGTGCTGTCTACAGATATTTAATGAACATAGTGAGTAAAGGAATGCATACAGAAAATGAGGTATTTAAGGGGTGAGTTTTGCCTCTGGGGTGCAATACTGGTAGCAGAAGAATGATCTTTGGTTTAAGTGGAGAAAGTAGGTCCAATATAGGAGTGGAAATCTTGGACATAAAATTTCTCCATCTTAGTTGGCACAGGTTAGATGCTGTCTTGCCCATAATCAAACCTTTCATGATATGAAAATCATTCTCATTAATTTTCTATATAATGTCAGGTTGGAGAGTGCCCTGCCAAAACATTAGAACAGTAATTTCAACCTTGACATCACAATATAATCACTTGTCCAGCAGAATCACCTATAAAGGAAGGGATTTTTTTTTTTAAGAAAAATTTATGTCTGAGTGCAATATACCAAAATTGCATTGGGCTTCAGTACCTTTTGAAGTTCCTCCGGTGATTGTACTAATAACATGCAACCAAGGTTGAAAACTGCATTACAGAGGTGCTTAGTTATAGTGTAAAAACTAAGTTGCAGACGTAGGAGTGAACATATAAAACCAATAAACTTCACTGATACTGTTAATCGATAAAAGTGATGGAGACAAATAATTGGGGGGAGAAGATGAACCAAGGGAAAAAGCTTCTACAGAAATTATGTTTACACTTGAGATGCAGGATGTTAAGAGAGGCACAATGTAGTGAGACAATTACAAAAGCATGACCATAAAGCATAAATAAAGTGTCTGGCATTCAATGTTGCCACTTCCTCTGTTCAAGTTGTTCTGAGTCTGTCCTATCCTTGGTTCCCCTACTATGTCTATAACATCCCATTGAGACCGCTGTTATCAGAGAGCTCTTGTTATCGCTATTTTATAATGAGGGAACTGGCTTAATGACATTATGTAACTTCTGCAAGGTTATCCAGGGCTCTGGCTTGCACTAAAAATTAAGGTCTGTCCAAAATTCATATTCTATTTTGTCCAGATTATTAATGAAATGGCTAAGAACAGACTTGAAATTCATCAAATTGACAACTACTTGCCATAAGATAGTTCAGACATTCACCCTTGTCAACTTTTCAACATCTGGGCATGGTCAAGGGAAAAAATATAGACTGATTTGATGACTAAGACTATGGGATTTCATATGAAAGTCAGCTGTGCCTACTCATAGTCACTATTTTAAGAAGAAATAGAATAATTCCACTAGTAAGATGTAATATTTATAACTGCTTGTCTGGATCACTTCATCAATGTTGAATCTTGATTGTCATTTTACATAGTGTTAAACTTTCAAAATCTATTTTGTCCCAGCTGTCCTCTTCTTTCATAATTTCCTATACCTATAGACAAGTTAAATAACTATTTACTATTTAAACAAAATTTTGTTTCCTTCATTTAACATCCTTGCCTCTTGGATCTATGTCATGTTGATCACCAAATGATAGAAACTTTTAAGAGCTTCTTTTGCAATTTGTGTACACTTATGTTCATAGTAGTACAATTTGTAACAGCCAAAACCTGGAAGCAACCCAGGTGTCCAACAACAGATGAGTGGTTGAGTAAGTTGTGGTACATATACACAATGGAATACTACCCAGCTATTAAAAATGGTGATTTCACCTTCTTTACCCCATCTTGGATAAAGAGCTTGAAGATATCATGTTAAGTGAGATGAGTCAGAAACAAAAGGATGAGTATAGGATTATCTCCTTCATTGGCAGAAGTTGAAAAACAAGATCAGAAGGAAAAACACAAAGCAGAACTTAGACTGGTGTGTGTGTGTGTGTGCGTGTGCGTGTGCATGTGTGTTTGGCGGGGGGTGTTTCAGGTCCTGGAACAGGATAGCAGAGGAGGACCTAGAGGGGTTTGAATTGTTATGTGGAAAACTGAAGAGTGTTACAAACAATAGACAATAAGCCATTAATCCTCCAATAAATAATTTTTAAAGAGCTTCTTTTGTGTAATTTGTATCAATAGATATACAATCTTACTTTCCTGCTTTATGGTCATACTTTTGTAATTGTCTCACTACATTGTGCCTCTCTTAACATCCTCCATCTCAAGTGTAAACATCATTACTGTAGAAGCTTTTTCCCTTGGAAACTTTATAAATATAAATTCCATTCTTGGTTTGCTCTTCTTTCATGAATCAGAATTTATTTTGGTCATTTCTTTCTCTTATCTTCTCTCTGCAAACCATAAGCCTAAAAGCTGTCTCTTATTGGCCATGCTTTTCCTGTCTAATTTGCTCTATGCAATATTGGTTCAGTTCTTGGCTCTGCACCACAAGGTGTTTGAGGGCCCCTTTCATTTCCTTCCTCTGAGAAATAGAACCAAATGAACTTCTTTAGCACTGATTCATAGGCACTTTTACATGCTTGAGGCTTTTGATCTTTTGTAGCTCATTTAATTCAGCAAATAACTGAACATTCCCAAATTTTCTTCCTGGATATCTAATTTCTTTTCAGGCACTATTTCCATAGTGTCTTTCAATACCTGACGGACATTCAATTAAAAGTGGGATGCAAAGGAGGGGCAGGGGTGGTAAACAGATCCTCCTCTCCCATACTGTCTTTTGTATTAGCTGGCAGTCAGAAAATGTCTCCAAGATGCCAGCTTTCAAAGTTCCTGAGCTAAAAGCAAGGGGAAAAACTGAACAAATAGATAATTTCTGTTTCTGATGAGACTCCAGGAATAAAGCCATAGAAAGCAAGTGCCATTACGGTTAAGAATTTACCCCACCCCCACCCCCCGCCAAAAAAAAAAAAAAGAATTTAACCCAAAGTGGAAGAGGGGAAGGATAATAGAAGTGGGCAAAGTGGTATAAGCTAATTTAAAATCAGTTCATCCTCCCTGGATCCAACATCAAATGGGCCTAATATGAAGCTGTGAAAATTTGAGTAACACAAAGCTTCAGCCACACATTCATCTCTATTTCTCATTTTATCCTCCAATTATTCACAGCTTGATTGTCTAAATATTTTTGGGGATACTTTCAATGTTGGACTCTCCATTTCTAGGTTTTAAATAGTGGAAAACAGGTTCCCCAGATGATATCAGCTTTTAGGAGTCGAAATGAAAAGAGAACTCAGTAGCAAAGTAAATAAGGAAAAGTGACCAAAGGCATGAGAATAGAGTTAGGCAACTATCCAAAAGCCAGAGGTGATAGTAATGCCAAATTCTATGCTTCTTCTTCTTCTTCTAGCGTTTGCCCTTCTTCCGTAGCCAGTCAACAGGTCAGGTTGAAAGCTGTCAGGAGCTGCTTGTTGCTGGCTTTGAAAGTGACTGGGATCCATGTGGATTCAGTCAGCTAGGAAGGATCGTCAGTTTCCCCAATGAATGGGTACTCACGGGATGCACCACGAGAAGGTCGATCCAGTGCATCCCAAATTCTATGCTGACAAAGGTTAACACAGAAAGTGCTTCAAGGGTTGAAAGCAAGGTCAAGGTGCTCTGTGAAAACTAACTACACTGTGCCTCTTGTATTTTCTAGAAATTAAGAAAGAGAACTTGGGGAAAGGGTACCATACATCTCACAGGCACTTTGTGCATATCAGTTCTCAAATTGATTTGCACAAAGGCTGGCAAAATACCTCACTTAGATAGTTTGCTGCTTTGTCATGTACAGGACCCAGGTTGGAACCTGACCCCCACCATAATGCAAGAAGCTTTGATGCTGTGATCTCTCTCTCTCTCCCTCTCCCACACCCTTCTATGCCTCTATCTAAAGAAAATTGATTTTCACAGGTAAATTGTCATATAAATATTTCTTTAATATTCCACAAATAACTTACTTCCTTAAAAAATTCTCCTTCAGTAATCCCATGCATGGAATACTTTGCTGGGAACTAAGATTCTGGGCCCAAGTCCTGAACATCAGCATCTCTTGTGACGTTAGCAGCAAGTGTAACCAACCACTTTTAGAAATCTCTGTGAGTTAAAACTCTGCAAAAAGGCGCTCAACAAATTTGTTCTCAGGAGAAAGATGTTACTATTTTTTATAAGCTCTGCACAAAAAATGAACTAGCACAGAGCACAAGACAATTATTTTTTGTTTTCAGCAAATGTTGACTCTAAATTGTGTTGTATGTAGATAATAATAGGATAGTTCTTTGGAAAAGGATTAACATGTTGTCACACAGGAATGTGCTATTATTATCAGACTGGGATGATCATTTCAGAAACCTCTTTAGAACATTTCATTAGCATCTAATAGAGGGAAAAATACAAACTCTCAGGGCATTTTAAAGTGATCTGAAATGAAATTTTCATGAAAGGCTACTTATAAAGACAGAAATATATATTGTTTTTCAAGATATCCATAAATCTCAACACATAAAGTTACATAAAAAGTCAGGTGACTTTGCAGAACTAACAGTTTTTAGTTAACAGGAAGAGATAATGGCATGCTTCACCTGGATCACCAGATAACACCCTCTCTACTATAAATCATAAAATATTGTTACAGTTCTAGATGGAAACTATGGGAAGATTGTAAAACACTGCACTGTAAACTAGTTTCTAACTTTTTATTAATGATATCATTTTTTAAAAACGATTTTTATTTATTTTCCAAGGGTCAAGCAGTGGCACACCTAGTTAAGCCCACATAGTACTAAGCACAAGGATCAGGATTCAAGATCACCCTCCACTGCTCCCCACCTGCTTCATAAGTGGTGATGCAGGTCTGCAGGTGTCTTTCTCTCTCCCACTTTATCTCCCCCTTTCTCTCAATTTCTCTGTCCTATCCAATAAAATGGGGGGATGGCCAATAGGAACAGTAGATTTGTAGTGCTGGCACTGAGTACCAAAAACAACCCTGGAATCAAAATAAAAACAAGCAAGCAAAAGAGATTTTATTTATTTTCCTGAGCGAGAACAGAGCTCTGTTAAGCTCTGAATTATGATGTTTCTGGATATTAAACCTGCGACCTTTTGGGTCTCAGGCATAGAAGTCTGGCATGCTATCTCCCTGGCCCAAGAACATCAACTTTTTCATTAGACTAAAGTCTCTCACCAACAGTTTTTGCCCTGGAAGTCAGTATGTGTTGCTATCAATATGATGCCTAATGTTTTAAATCAACACTTGTCATTGTTATGTTAACTGAGTACCACAAGAAAATAACTTACTGGTTTTCTTAACCGTTCCTATTGGCCAGGGTGGCCAGAAAGAACCTTCTTTTTGCACCATGCTCTCTTACCTGATTCTGTAATGATTGTATGACTATCACCAAATTGAAAAAATCTAGGGGGTAGGTGGTGGTACACCTGGCTGAGTGCACATGCTACAATGTGCAAGGACCCGGGTTTGAGCCCCTGGTCCCCACCTGCAAGGGGAAAGCTTTGCAAATGATGAAGCAGGGCTGCGGGTGTCTCTCTGTCTCACTCCCTATAACCTCTTTCCCTCTCAACTTCTGGCTATCTATCCAATAAAAAAAGATTTAAAAAAATTTTTAAAAGCTTGTAAAAAAAAAGATCTCTAGAACAGGGCACTGGAAAAGAAGCATACAGAAAGAGCTTAGTAAAAGTCTGTAGTATATGTACTTTTATTTCCTAGAAGGTTTATATGACTCCTATTCTTAATAATACAACCTGTAAATGCCAGGTTCATAAACAATTCTAATAAATAGTACAGAGAAAGTATGTATATCACTTATCCAATTTCTATTCAGAGTAGTATCTGACAAAACTATCATCCAATACGACAGCCAAAATGGTGAAGTTAGGCAATTTTGCTAAGTCTAGTTTTCCTTGTTCTCAATCATATTTGAATTGTGTTCTACAAAATTAATAACATGTACAGGTTTATACATGAGGAGGTACTACTTTAGAGAAGGTATAGAACTGTTTCATCACAAGGAGAATCTATTCTGGTGATTTTTTTTCTATAGAAACATCTATTTAACCCCCATCTCCTGATACTATTAATCCATCCTCCACATCCATAATTCTATCATTGCAAGGATGTTATATAAAGGGAATCCTACACTATATAACCTTTGGGGATTAACTTTTTGATTCAACATAATGCCCTGGCAATTGATCTAATTTGCCACAATAACTCTTTCCTTTTCAACTGATAAGCAGTAGTTCTCTGAGATAAATGCCCAAGAATGAAATCCACCACTGAGTCATATGGCAATTTAATGTTTTACTTTAGAAGAAATGACCAAACTGCAAACTGTTTTCAGAGTGAGTGTACAACTCTGATTTCCTACCAGCGACGTATGAGAGATGTAGTTACTTTCCTTCTTTCTCAGCATGTAGTTGAGAATAGTAATCATAATATTTATTAATATTTTAACTGTTATGATAGGCATGTAGTGATGTCTCACTGTGGTTTTAATTTGCTTTTCTTTGATGGCTAATGATGTGGAATATCTTTTCATATATTGCTTTGCCATCTGTACATCCTTTGATGAAATGTATAGCCATGTGTTTTATCCATTTTCTAATTTTTGCTGCTGAATATATATATATATAATTCTACTTTAGGCAAGGTTGGAAATGTTAAGACGCAAAGTTGATTCCATTATAGAAGAACAGATATTATGGCACTGAAGGAACAACCATGTCATCTGATCAAACCTCTTCTCCCAGTCAGAACGCATAGGTTCATTTGGCCACAGGATATGACAGTAGAGAGACCCTGGTGGGCCCAGCAGGTTGTATACACACTTACATAAGTGTGAAAGTGCATGTATTTTTACAGCCTTTTGCGACTATAAATCAGTTTTAAATCAATGGTAAATGAACTGTATTAGCATAAAAAGAAAAGGGGTCAGAAGATGGCTAGCCCAGCAGAGTACACACCTTGCTTTGCTAAGCCTGTGGCCACCATAGGGAAGCAGCATGAAAGGGGGAAGCTTCAAGAGCTCAAGAACAGTGAAAAGGTGTTGTGTTATTTTTCTTCTCTCAGACAAAAAGGAAGAAGAGGCACTGGGATGGGGTAATATTAAGCAGGCACAAAGTATAAGCAAAAAAAGAGTCTAGATAATTTCTGAAAGAGACAACTATTTCATTCTTATTTTCCCTGGTCAGACTTAAAGCTTGCTATTTGCACAATGGGTATTTGAAAAAAATTAATCAGTGATTGACTAAATTAAAGCAATAACACAACTAGGGCCTAGAAGGTGGTGGAGTCATGACTTCATTTACAAAATTAAAGTAAGATTTATTATTATTATTTTTTGTCACCAGGGGTTATCACTGGGGTTTGATGCCAGCACTATGAATTCACTATTCCTGGTGGCCATTTTTCCATTTTATAGGATAGGACAGAGAGAAATTGAGGGGGGAGGAGAGATAGAGAGGGAGAGAGAAAAATAGATGCCTATAGACCTACTTCACTGTTTGTTAAGTGCCCCCACTGCAGGTGGGGCTAGAACCCAGGTCCTAGTACTTTATTGTGCTTAGCTGGGTGCACAATCACCTGGTCCCAAGTAAGACTTTTTAATGAGGTTAAAACCCACAAGTCTATCCAGAAGTTTCATATGGCTTCTGATTCCCAAGTCTGCAGTGACACTGCATCCGCACCTACTGTCATCTTAAGTGGTAGCCAGAGTTTACTTGCATTTGTTTGGGTCCATCGCTTTGCATCTTTGACTAAAATTAGATAAAAGTTCATTGGCGCAGGATCTTCTGTTCTGCTGCTGAAGTAATAATGCTCATTCCTTCATTAGCAGACTCTCCTTAAAATGGACATGCATGATAAAGTACAGCTCTGAGTCATAAGAGGAAATTGAGTGAACAGTGAAAGAATTTTGGGATCCGTGACCCTATCGTTATTGAATGCCATCCCATCTGCAGGAACAAAAGGAAAAGATTCCATTATTTAAAAACTAATGCGAGACAATCTAGAGGCATGGAAATTGAACCTCAGACTAGTCGAGAATAGCAGTGTCTAGGCAGAATAAGAGTGTCCAATTAACTCTCTGTTTCCTTCCAACTGGCCACCCAGCTCTCTCACAGCTAGACAGGTGTAAGAGCAAGCTTCCAGGTTCACAAGTAACCCTATTTGGAGTGGAGATTTATGAGACCTTAACATTGTTACTTCTGTTATTCCATTCATTTACTTATGAAAAAAGAAGGAGCAGGGCCAGGTGAGGATACCTCTGGTTGAGTGCACATGTCACAATGCTCATGGACCCTGGTTTGAGCCCCTGGTTTCCATCTGCATGGAGAAAGCTTTGCAAGTGGTGAAGTAGTGTTACAGATGTCTCTCTGTCTCTCTTCCTCTCTAACAACCCTCTCCCTCTAGATTTCTGGCTGTCTCTATCCAATAAATAAAGATAATTTAAGAATTTAAAAGAAAAAGCAGGAGAGAGAGGGAGAGAGGGAGGAGGACATAGAACATTATTCTGACTCACATTATACCTGGGATCAAACTTGGGACCTCAGCCTTGAGGGTCCAAAGTTTAATCCACTTCATCATCTTCCAGGTCACTCAGATATTCTTTAACCCAGTGGAAAGGTTTCAGAATCATTTTATTTTTCTTAACTTTTGACTTGATTTTACAGAGGAAATGTCTTACAAGACTGCAGTTGTTTCAGATGTACCATTTCACATCTCACCAAAGTATGTGCTAGTTCACACCTCACCCACCACCACAGTTCTTCCCTCCAATGCTGGGAACAGGCCTCCTCCTGCCTGCATCCCTCCTCTTCTCTTAGTGACCCTGGGTGTTCAGGTTTAG
Source organism: Erinaceus europaeus (assembly GCF_950295315.1). Taxonomy (NCBI): domain Eukaryota; kingdom Metazoa; phylum Chordata; class Mammalia; order Eulipotyphla; family Erinaceidae; genus Erinaceus; species Erinaceus europaeus. The sequence goes on along the minus strand of NC_080168.1, from coordinate 78,795,494 downwards.
GCATAAGGTCTGTACATTATTTCACCCTGTCTCTTTCAATGCTAAACCAGGAACCAATTCTAACCAGGATTTTTATTTGATGTTGGCACTGTTGATTCATCTTCAGTGGCTGTGTAAAAAATCATCACAAATGTAGCCAATTGAAACTCCATATTTTATGTACATGGTCTAGGGCTTTCCTTGTGGTAGGAGCTTAGCTTCTTTGGACACAGCTTAGCTCTCAAGAGGCTGTAGTCATGTCAGTCTTGCTAGATTTTTGTCTAGAACCTTGGTTCCTCTCACAAAACAGGTAACTGTAGCAAGATTCAGGTTCTTGTGACTATAGAGCTGAGACTTTCAGCTCCTGGGTGCTGGCAGAACTCAGCGCCCCTCTGTGCATAGGCAGTGCATCACATGTTACCTGCTTCTTCCAGAACAGCAGGAGAAGTTCTGTTCTTAGCTAAGATGGAGTCAGAGTAGTAGGGAGGTGGCTCAGCTGCAGAGTACAGGTTTCCATGTGTGAGGCCCCGAGTTCAATTCCTGATACCACATCACATATGCAGGAGTGGTGTTCTGTCCTCTCAGTCTCTCTCCCCCCCCCCAATCTCTCTCTCTCTCTGACTGGAGGAAGTAATATGATTTGGTGGCTCATTTTGTAGGACAACAAAATGACTTTGCACAGGATTAAGAAATGGCGTTTTCCAGATACCATGAAGACTTCTCAGGATTATTTCTGTTTTATTCTCTAACTCAGTCCCTCCACCCCAGTTTCTACAATTCTCTCTCTCTTGTACTAAAACACATGCAAATCTTTTCCTCCTTTTTCCTCCCTCAGCACCCTTGGAGTCTAATGATAGATTCCGACACTGGACAGTAGTGATGTCACTTAGCAAACATTCTTACTACCTGGGATGGAGACAGAAGGATGAAAATCATGCTTTAATCCATGTGAGTAACCCAGTCTTTTGTCTTTAAAGAAAAAAGAAATGGGATGATATTGGGTAACAATCTGGTTCAAGAAATGTGTCCATATTTCTCTGTTTGATTAGCTTTCACTTATAAAGTTTTGGTCAGGTTAAGTGCTGGACTTGTAGGCAGAGGCCCCAGGTTTGATATCTCATACTATACATATCCCAGTGGAGCATCAAAGTCTCTCTCTACTCACCTTAACAAATCACTTGGTTTTTGGTCTGTTTGTTTTTGCCACCAGGGTTATCACTAGGGCTTAGTGCCTGCATTACAAATCCACTGCTTCTGACAGCCATTTTTTTTCTTTCTATTTTTATTTGACAGGACAGAGAGAAATTGAAAGAGGAGGGGAGATAGAGAAAGGTAAAGAAAAATAGACACCTGTAGACCTGCTTCACCACTCATGAAGCAGACCCCCTCCATGTGGGGAAGAGGGGCTCAAACCCAGGTCCTTGCTCATCATGATATGTGTGCTTAACTGGGCGCACCACTACCTGGCCCCAGTATATAAATCATTTATAAACATAGCCCCACAGTAAGTAGTTAATCATGCAGTACAGTGCACACTACTGTGAGTTCAAGCCCCCAAAAGTCACATAAAAGTGGTATGCAAAGGGGAATTCTTTTGAGTAGTAGAGAAGTGTTGTATGTCTCCTATCTTTTTTCTCTTTCCCTCTGTCTCTCACTCTCTAGCTAAAACAAAGGAGAGAAAAGAGTTCACTGGAATGGTACGATCAGGCAGGCATGAAGCCCCAGTGAAAACACTGGCAGGAAAAATAAAGTTCTAATACTATCATTGTCAGACACACATTAAAACAGTTTTAACCTTCAGTTGTGTCATCCAAGTGAAATGACCTAAACTGCACTTTCACATTTTAAGTCTGCCGTGTATGTGTGCTATGAATGTCACAAGTTTCTTTCTCCCGTCATTCCAGTTATATTTTTATTGGGGTCGGGGGGCAAGAGAAACAGAGACACACACACAGAGAGGGCTTGAACCTGGGTTGTGCACATGGCAATGGAGCACTCTATCCAAGTGAGCTCTTTTGCTGGCCTTCCCCAAATATTAATAAAACCACCATCCTACTCACAGTTTATTCCACAAGCACTACCACCATTTTCTCCCTCTGTGTAAACCGTCCTCTGAGAAATTTCTCTGCCACCTCAGTCTCTACAGTATTGTTCACCAGCAGCAAGTACCACTCAGTGCCCACTCCACTCCTAGCTGCATTCCATCCTCCTCATCCCCTGTAGTGCTAAAGGGAATCAATTGCTTTTGTCCTGTTTAATTTACTTTCAACTATACACACTGCTCCCAATGTAATCTTTTAAAATCTCCTTATATCAGGACATGACCATGTTGAAAAGCACTCAGTAGCTTTTAAAAACATAAATTTTTAAAAAGCATTTTACTTAAAAAATCAAATCCAGAGGGGCCAAGAGGTGGTACACCAGATTCAGTGCACATAGTACTAAACACAAGGACCTTCGGAAGAATCCTGGTTCAAGCCCTCAGCTCCTCACCTACAGGAGGTTCATCTCACAGGTGGTGAAGCAGGCCTTCAGATGTCTATATTCCTCTCCCCCTCTACCTTCCCCCCCCTTTCTCAATCTCTCTCTGTCCTAGCCAATAAAAATTGGGGGGGGGGAAATGCCCATCAGGAGTCCTGGCACAGTGCTGGCACAGAGCCCCAGTGATAACACTGCAGGCAAAAATAAAATTCAGACACATTGGCCAGGTATTCAAAAACTTCCATCATAAAATGTCAGCTCACATTTCTTTTTTAAAATTTATTTTTCTTTTTTCTTTCTTTATTTCCTTTTCTTGTCCTTGTTGCTTTATTGTTGTAGTTATTATTGATGTTGTTGTTGTTGGATAGGACAGAGAGAAATGGAGAGAGGAGAGGAAGACAGAGAGGGGGAGAGAAAGATAGACACCTGCAGACCTGCTTCACCACCTGTGAAGTGACTCCCCTGCACGTGGGGAGCCGGGGGCTTGAACTGGGATCCTTATGCTGGTCCTTTCACTTAGCACCACCTGCACTTAAGCTGCTGCGCTACTGCCCGACTCCCGTCAGCTCACATTTCTAAGTTTACTTCCCTGTGATAATATAAGCCAGCACTGCGACTCAGTCATGTTAATTCACTCACTAATCTGCAACCTACTTTATACTTAGTTTCCCCTTTCCATGTGTTGCATGGTTATCACTGCCTAGAACCCACTCTACCCTACTTCTCTAACCTGGACAGATTAAGTTTCTTCATGTGTTTACTAGTTATTTCAATAGTCACATGCCTTATGAAGCTTCCTAGTATCCTTAGTTCAGGAGAGGAAATAAAGTAGTGAGGCACTGGCATGCTACTTCATGACAAAAACAAATAAATAAAATGAAGCAGAAAGAAGTCTCTCACTGTGGGTCATTGTCAAGATTCCTTGACTAGACAAAGGATCTTTTTCAGAAAACTTACTAGGAAACAACTTTTTAACATTCACAAACACTAAAAATTTTCATTATGTTCTAAGGACTAATTATAGGTATTAAACAAAGGTTAAGAATTCTGACTAGAAGGGTCTATTATTCTACTTGAAAAAAAATAGGAATTGTAATTGAATTGTCAAGTCTATTACAGATAAGAGTATGGAGGAGTTCATTAGGATAAGACTGGTTTGGTTCCTGATTATTTAACAATTTGTTTTGCTTTATATCTTAATGCTTTTCAGCCACCAAGTTGCAGATGCTACCATGACCCATGACACTAACCTGACTTCCCTGGGCAGATGACCTCAACAATGTGTCCTAGAACCCTCACCTCCCCATACCCCTACTCCATAGGGAAAAATAGAAATAGGCTGGGGGTATGGATCGACCTGTGAACACCCATGCCCAGTGGAGAAGCAACTACAGAAGCCAGAACTCCTACCTCCTGTACCCCATAAAGGTCTTTGGTCCATACTCCCAGAGGGATAAAGAATAGGGAACCTTTCAATGAAGGGGATGGGATATGGAACCCTGCTGGTCAATCTTGTTGATCATTATTAAATCACTAATAATAATAAAAGATATTGGTTTCGGAAGTGTGGAAAGAAACTCCTAACAGGAAGTAACTGCCACTGATCACACTAGAGGACTTGCTAGGTCAAGGTAGCCAGAACAGGAGGCAGCAAGTGAATTGGGTTCCTTTCCCCCTTTCCCTGCCTTTCAATCTCTCTCTGGTGTCTCTACTTGTGAAAAACAAAATGTGCTTTACAGAGTCCCACTACTAACAAAGCCAAGTAGAACTGGATGTTCTAGAGTTGAGAAACAATAGCTTAACAGCCAGCACAAGATTTTCTCTTGAAATTAATCTAAGTGATATCCATCTGCCCAGACTAAAAGTGGGTGGGATGGCTAGGAAGTCACAAGAGAAATGGTAGTGAAGGATATAATTTATTTTATAGAAGTTCTATGGAAAGATGAGATTAAGGGGCCAGGCACACCTAGTTAAGTGTACACATTACAGTGCACAAAGACCCAAGTTCAAGTCCCTAGTCCCCACCTGCAGGGAGAAAGCTTCTTGAGTGGTGAAACAGTGCTATAGGCTCTGTCTCTTTCCCTTTCTATATCCCCCTCCCTTCTCAATTTTTCTCTGTCTCTAACCAATAATAAATAAAAATGTTTTAAAAGCATAAAGAAGAAAGATGAAATCAATATTTACCACCTAGTATTTGCATGATGATTTTTCAGACATTTATCAAGAGACAGATATTCTCCTAAATCCTTTTCTTTCAGCTCCACAGATAAAATATAAAGGACATATCCTTAATTCAGGGTAGCAGGAAAAGCTTACACAAATAAATTGATAGTCTAATGCTCAGAGGATTGTGGAAAGATGGCCAATTATTATGAAAAGAAAAATAGGACAAAAGGGGGCTCAGGCTAGCACAGCAGGTCAAGCGCACACGGCGCAAAGCGCAAGGACTGGCACACACAGCGCAAAGCGCAAGGACTGGCATAAGGACCCCGGTTCAAGCCTCCAGCTCCCCACCTGCAGGGGGTCACTTCATAAGTGGTGAAGCAGGTCTGCAGGTGTCTATCTTTCTTTCCTCCACTCTGTCTCCCCTCTTCTCTCAATTTCTCTCTGTCCTATCCAACAACAGCATCAGTGGCAACAATAAAAATAACGACAACAAGGGCAACAAAAAATGGGAAAAGTGGCCTCTAGGAGCAGTGGATTCATAGCACCGAGCCCCAGCAATAACCCTGGAGGTAAAAAAAAAAAAAAAAAAAAGGAAAAAAGACAAAAGCAAGAGATTTTTCCCTTTTACCTTTTCAAGCCTCAAGGGGGCAGCACAACTGGAAACATGAGGCGAGTATATCAAACACATTACAACCGGTGACATATTCTATGGACATGCTAGGAAAACTGACTGCGTTATTTGTAGCCATTATAAGACATAGGTTAATGCAGTGGTATCATGATGTGGAAGAGTAAGTAAGCAGAATCTTCAGTGTAAAGATGCTAACTTTTTCCAAGGAATGGAAAAGTGACCAGATGCCCCACTTAGCTGGTGATAATGTGCCCAGTGGGTGGGCTGATGCCTGGATAAAGTGCAAAGAGGTCAGAGACTGAGCCACAGTCTTCAGGCAAAGTCCAGCATATTTTCCCAAGGGAAGACAAGAGAAGATGCAGTTCAGGTGCCAACATACAAACACAGAGAAGATGGTTCTCATATGAGGATCCAGTGAAGATTTAGGAGCCATCATGTCAATCCAAGAACATCCTCTGTCTTCCTACCACCATAAGGTTTCATGGGGGGAGGGATATTCAACCTGTAAAGTATACAAATTTCCATGCATGAGGACCCAGGTTCAAGGTTGTGAAGCTTCCCTTGTCACAGACAAGGGAAGCTTCACAAATGGTGGAGCAGGCTGTGAGTGTCTCCCTTCCTCTCTCTATTTCTACCACAGTTAAAAATACATTATTTTTTAAATGTAAAGGCTGCTTTTTTTCTTTTCCTTTTTCCTTTATTCCCATCTCTCCTTAATGATTTCTTCTCTCTTCCTCCTCCTCAGCTAATACAATATTTTTTATTTACCTCTGAAAGTTTAATTTAGCCAGGCAATGAACAGACTTTTTTTTTTAACCTATGGTCTCAATTCCTGACTTACAACTTTACATTCTTAAGAACTGAGCATGTAAAAGGTAAAAAAAAAAAAAAAAAAAAAAAAAGCATACTCTCATACTCTCTCTATAAGCAAATTGGCCAATAAGAAAAATTCAGTTATATCGTGAATGGACTAAATTTCTCCTAACAGAATTGGCAAAGTTGGAACAGGATGAATTACGAAATAGTCTCAATTCACAAACGTTGTATTTGAGTTTGGAGATAAATTTGGCTATAGTAAATGGATCCCTGCAACTGTGTTATAAATTACACCAGCTGGGAGTCAGGCGGTACTGCAGCAGGTTAAGTGCACATGGTGCAAAGCACAAGGACCGGTAAGAATCCTGGTTCAAGCCTCCAGCTCCCCACCTGCAGGGGAGTCGCTTCACAGGCGGTGAAGCAGGTCTGCAGGTGTCTATCTTTCTCTCCCCCTCTGTCTCTCCTCCTCTCTCCATTTCTCTCTGTCCTATCCAACAACAATGACATCAATAACAACAACAACAGTAACTATAATAAGAATAAAAACAAGGGCAACAAAAGGGAAAATAAATAAATATAAAAAAACTAAAAAAAAAATCACACCAGCTATAGAGAATGTAGGAAGATGAGACATTAATTATGGAATCATAGAAAATGATTTTTAACAATATATTAAGACTGCAATGATATTGAGCTTTATAAAATGAATTTTGAATTTTAAATTAAACATACATTTTCTTCCTTTGCAATGTACCTTCTCCACCAGTTGACCTGTCTCTGCTGATGTTTTCCTTGCATCTTATTCATACTCTGTGTGGCCATCTATTCAGGTGATTCTTTTTTTTTTTTTTTTTCATATTTTCTTGTTGAGATATAATTACATGAAGAAAACTCCACACTTTAGGTATCTCATTTTGATCACTTGACAAACTTCTGTTATCAACCAAATAAAAGCAATATAAACTATTTACAGCCCACCCTCAAAGTTCTCTAGTGCCCCCTTATTTTTTCCAGTCAATTCTTATTCCTACCCCACATCCAGGAAATGCTTCATAACTTCTTTCTCTACAGGCTACTACATAAGATTTGTCTAATCTGTGACTTCATATGATGAGCACCATACAATTTTTTAATGATTTGGATCAAATTTAACTTTTAAAAATTATTTTATTTAATTCACTAGTGTTAAAAAAAAAAGAGAGAAATCATTCACCTTTCTTTTCAATGGAAATGAGTTTTATCTCTCTTTGCTTTGCAAGCCTCAGACCTGAGTTGCTACAATGAGCAGCAACTTCTTACTAGCCTGTTTAATTAGTACAGTTTTTCTTTTACACTTTGTTTCTCTAACGTGTGGAGTTCTGGGTGGGGCTGTAGTTGCAAAAATCTGAAGGGCAGAACTGAGTTTGGGAATTACAATCCAACCTTGTCTGGGGCTATCCCCAAAACTGTATCTCAGAGGAATTGGGTGACAGCAGTGATGTTTAACTTAAATACATTCCTTAAATACCCAATTATGCCATTCAGAATTTTTGAGAACAAGTTCATATTAAAGTTTCTTTCTGGGCCTAAGTGCACAAGGACCCAGATTCAAGCCCCATTCCTTGTCCACACAGCAGAGGAGAAGTTTTACTGGTGTGAAATAGTGCTGCAGATGTCTCTTTCACCCCCTCTTTATATTTCCCTTCCCTCTCAGTTTCTCTCTGTCTTACAAAAATGAAGGGAAAAGTGTCTATTTCTAGACTGCCCACAAATGTATTCATTCATTTTTCCTTAGTAAGAATGACATTTTAGAGTTGCATACAAACATAATTATTCAGAATTTTTAGTTCAATGCTGAAATTTAAGAAAGCCAAAAACGAATTCCATAATATACAGTGGAGCTCAGGGGAGGTTAAGATAAAGATATTTGCCCAGTACAAAAAGCTGACCCTTTTAAGATATTGACAAAATGGGAGTTGGGCTGTAGTGCAGCGGGTTAAGCGCAGGTGGCGCTAAGCTCAAGGACCGGCGTCAGGATCCGGTTCGAGCCCCCGGCTCCCCACCTGCAGGCAGCTCCCTTCACAGGCGGTGAAGCAGGTCTGCAGGTGTCTTTCTTTCTCTCCCCCTCTCTGTCTTCCCCTCCTGTCTCCATTTCTCTCTGTCCTATCCAACAACAATGACATCAATAATAACTACAACAATAAAACAACAAGGGCAACAAAAGGGAATAAATAAATAAAATAAAATAAAAATAAAATAAAAAAAGATATAGACAAAATGGATAAAACAAGAGGTGACTATGCTTAGTGAAATAAGTAAAAAATATGAAAGATAACTACTGAATTATTTGGCTCATATGTGTAAGATAGATAAATAAAACAAAGAAATTTGAAAGCAGAATAAACATAATTCTGGCACCTAGAGACAATAAGCATGGGGAAAATGCTAAAAATAAAACACATATCAAAATGGTTTGTTGACTTGTCTAAGAAAAAAGGGAGGAAAAGATAAAAAAGCATTCGTTTAAAAAAAATTATCGTTATTTATTGGATAGAGATAGCCAGAAATCAAAAGGGAAGGGGGAAGATAGAGAGGGAGAGTAACAGAGAGACACCCGCTGCACTGCTTCACCACTCTAAAAGCTTTTCCCCTGCAGGTGGGGGCAAGGGGGTTGAACCTGGGTCCTTGTGCACTTTAACATATGCACTCAACCAAATATGTCACCACCTGTCTCAAAAGCATTCTTTAAGCACTCACATGAGAAGAACTGTACATCCTTAATGAGATAACAAAATAATGGAGGTGAATCACTAATAAGATCAGATCATTATTTTAATTTCAGGTTGATATTTGGGAAATGTATGTGACTAAGAGAGAAAAAGAGAACAAGTCATCCACTCCATGAGTGATAAACCACCAACAAACAGATGTTATCAACATAGATATTTATGTTGTAAATACTCTGTGAGGTATGTACCTGGAGGAATGCCCCCATAAAACCTCTTTCACACAAAAATGAAGTCATCTCTAACTAGGAAAAAAAAATCTTATAGGACAACACTTTGTGTCTCCTTTTGTTTAGAGACTATCTGATCTTTTTTTCTCTTCAGATTTCAGGCATTCCCACAGCTTGGATAATTTCCTTGCCTCCTTGTAATATAAATTCTATTGCTAAACATTAAACAGGTAGAGTGTCAACTAAAAAGCCATGACCTCCAGGGGGAATATTTGGAGAGTGCATAAAAGGAAGTGGAAAGTTTGAAAACGTTCAAATTCAGCCAGTATCTCTGTTAAACTTTAGGGGAAAAAAATACATTATCTCTGCCACCAGAGTCTACAAATCAGATTTCCCCATGACTCCAAATACTTTTCTTAAATTATCTAATCCTCTGGTATCTACTAGGAAAAGTCATCTCAATGGAACTCTCCCTCAGAACTCTCTCTCCCCCCCCCCCCCATAGCATTCTCTGACTTTCTACACTTCATGGGAGATTAGCAGGTGCTCTTGAGAGCTCCTGCTGAGAGGTGAGGTTAATTCTTTGGTAGCACTGACACTGAGATGCCACAATAATGCTAACAGACTGATGTGAAGTGACTCAAATTGACTGCATAATGTCCCTTGTGTTCTCTGGGAGCAACCCTGGCTTCAAAAACTTTCAAGAATAGTCTTTCTATTAGACTGTTAATAGACTAAGAAGCACACACCATGGTCAGTAGTTGTCACTGTGGATAAGGCACTGGACTGTCAAGCAAGAGGTCCTGAGTTCAGTCCCTGGCAGCACATGTACCAGAGTGTTTTCTTGCTTTTTCTCCTTCTACCTCTCTAGTAAATAAGTAAATACATATTCTTTAAAAAAGAGCACACACCAATCAGAAACAAACGGAATGATGTAAAATAACATTCAAATGACCAGTAGATACACCCTATGTCTAATAAATGAAAGAGACGCCATCGTCACTATAAGCAATCTCATGTCTACAGACTTGGGTTCAACAGTCACCCAGCATAGGTCACCTTTATAACTGTACATTAGCAGTGCTATTCTTTATGCATCTATTCTTGTCTGCTCATATGCTAAAAATCTGTCCCTAGATCAGGGCAATAAGCCTGATCACTCAAGTTTATACCATCATATAGGGTCTTACCTGTGCCTTCAGTGAGGTGGTGACCACAACTAGGGGTTCAACTATGTCACTCAAATATGATTTTAATCAACTTTAGTCAGGGTAAGTGAGAAATTATAGCACCCACGATTTTAAATTGAAAAATACATACTAGCCATACACACAAATGTAAAGAAAGTTTCAATGATTGATCAAGGAGAATTGCTTTTGTGCAAAGCCTCAGAGAAAACAGATAAATAACTGTACAAATTGGCTTAAATTGTGCCTGTGCTTGTAGGAGAGCCCTGAGACCAGAAATAATTTTTCAAGAAACATATATGGGCCTAATACAGCTTCTTTCTAATAGCTTAATCAAGTTAGAGAGCTAGAAGTTTCTGAGAGGTAATAGACTTTAGACTAACTTAATCTCCTAAGGAAAGTTGCTCCTGAATCATTTATCATCCGAGTGAGCAAAGTGACAGAAAATGCCCTATGGGTGACGATGATCAAGGTTAGATGACCTCCTGATTCTCTTTTTCCCATTTTAGATTCTAGAGTAACAGGCCACCCTACACAAAATAGAAAACTCATACCATCTTTCAGACAGATCCCACAAATATTTTCTGCAGGTTAAAACAATCTGCCTTTTTATTCTTGCACCCCTTCAATACAGTCTTCACAAATACTGTACTAAGAAATCCCCTGCACCATGTGGTAAATATCCCCAAGTTACTCTGCTGGGCAATTTTGTTTAATACATATGGAAGCCAAAAAAAAAATCCTTTATGCTATAGTGACTCAGTTATGACATTAATTTTCCTGTCTCTCTTTTTTATAGTTGTTGTAGTTATTATTGTTGTTGTTATTGATGTTGTCATTGTTAGATAGGACAGAGAGAAATGGAAAGAGGAGGGTAAGACAGAGAGAGGGAGAGATAGATAGACACCTGCAGACCTGTTTCACTGCCTGTGAATTGACTCCCCTGCAGGTGAGGAGCCAGGGCTCAAACCGGGATCCTTGTGCTTTGCCCATGAGCGCTTAACCCACTGTGCTACCACCCAGCTCCCTTTCCTGTCTCTATATAGATATGTATGAGCACTCCTAATTTTTCAGATCAAATGTGTTCATTTTCCTGTCCTAAGACTAACCTGTAGAACAGGTTAGAAACAGAAATGCATACCCTGTAGAACATTTCTTCACCCATTTAATACACTCAAATTATTTCAAGCAATGTGCTTTTTAGAAATGAAAAAACGACCTTAAATAATGGGGCATTAGTACTGATGTTCAGTGCAATGCTAACTTGTTTAAACTCTGAAAATGGGGAGCTGGGCAAATACATATTACCAAGTGCAAGATCCCCTGTTCTCCACCTACAGGGGTGGGGGAAAGCTTCACTAGTTTATCTTTCCTTCTCTCTATCTCCTCATTCTCTCTCCATTTCTCTTTCCTATCTAATACAAAAAAAATTAGGGAAAAAAAAAGTCACCAGGAGTGGTGGATTCATAGTGCTAGCACCAAGCCCCAGCAATAACACTGCCCTTCATGTACAAGTCAACCTCATCTTCTGGGGCACATAAGAGTAGTGTGCACAGACAACCCCTGGACAGACAACCCTACCAATTTGACTTGAAGCTCCATTTCCCCACAGCCCTTCCCCACTAGGGAAAGAGAGGGATGGGCTGAGAGTATGGATCAACCTGTAACGCTCATGTTCAGCAGGGAAGCAATTACAGAAGCCAGACCTTCAACCTTCTGCATTCCACAATGATCTTGGGTCCATACTCCCAGAGGGTTGAAGAGTAGGAAAGCTATCAGTGGAGGGGATGGTATACGGAGGTCTGGTTGTGAGAATTGTGCAAAGCTGTACCCCTCTTATCCTATGGTTTTGTCAATGTTTCCCTTTTATAAATAAAAATTTTTTTAAAAAAAGAGTAGTGTCGGAGTTCCAGGAAGATGGCGGACTGAGAAGCTTCTAGCAGCGTGAGCTCTGATCACATCTTCTGGAAACGGTAGGATTTTCTGCCTTTAGCAGGCCAGTCAATAAAGGGTCCTAGTGGTGACACTAAGGAGGTGACTAGAATTTAATTTGGGTTAAGAATTAGAGTAAAGGTGGCACGGACTAGCGGGCGGGCTTCTCCAGACTTCCCAGGCGGCGGCGGGCAAGGCGGGTGTGCCGGGCATTGTCCTCCGCCCGGAAAGGCGGCTCCTCTGCCGGTTGCAGAGTGCTGCTGGGCGGCCGGCAGAGGACACGGAGGGAGCACTGTGGCTCGGGGGCTTTCTCTTGGGAGTCTCCAGGGACCACCATGACCCTGAGGGCAGATCCAAAGACTTCTTAAGTATAGCTCTCATTGGATCAAAGGACTTGGAGCTAGTTTTCATTTTCGAGAAATCCTTTAAAAAAGTCTGGAGGGGGGGGTTTCCTGGAAGATGGCGGACTGAGAAGCTGCTAGCCGCTGAGCTCCAAACACATCTCCTGGAAACAGTAGGATTTTCTGCCTTTAGCAGGCCAGCCAATAAGGGGTCCTAATGGTGACACCAAGGAGGTGACTATAACTTAATTTGGGTTAAGAATTAGAGTAGGGGAAAAAAATTCTTTTTTCTTCCTTTTAATTTTCAAGCATACCTCCTTCCCCCCCATAAGCAGTCCCTGAGGACCAGCTCCTAGCAGGATACCCCACACCACCAAACAGGTGCTTTTTTTGAATTCACTGATACACATTTGGGAATTTCCTTGCACTGCTCTTTAATTAGAACTCTTTTTCTTATCTTTTCTCTTTTCTATCTCTTGTCTCTCTCTCTCTCTTTTTTTTTTAATCTTGTCATACACTTCTTCCTTCTTCTTTGCCATTAATAATTTGTGAATTATTTTGGGGAAGAAATCTGACTCAGAGTGGACTCTCTATGTGTGTATCTCTGCTCTAGTTCCCTTTCCCCTCTTGTTACCCCTAGAATATACAGTGGATAGTAGATTTGCATAACTGTCTACTCTTGCTATCCTCTCTTTCTTTTCTCTTTCTTCACTGAGACTAGGTTACTATTTTTTCACGGACTGGAGAAATTGTTTGGCTAACTGGTAATGATTAAACTACTTCAATACTTACTTCAGTTGCTACTGTAATTCCGGAGGTGGGTGAGTGCAATTGTCATAAAGGTATTTAGTACAGTGTTACTTGTACTCAAGATACAACAACTGAGGAACAACAGAGCATAAAAAAAAGAAACACATAAATTAAAAAAAAATGGGTAGATCAAAAACAAATAAAACTGCTACTCCAATGAATGAAGACAAGAGCCCAGAAGAAACTACAAATAAGCCAGAAGTAACCATAGATAAGAAAAGTATGCAAGCAATAATAAACTTATTAATCACAGAAATGAAAACAACATTGGAGGAAAGGAATGGCAGTATTAGGGAAACAACAGTTGAGACCCCCAAGGAAAATACTGATTATCTTGAGGCAATTAGAGAACTGAAAGCTGAAATAGCTGTAATGAAGAAAGAAGCTGAGGCAAGGGAAAGCAGACTAACAGAAGCAGAAAACAGAATTAGTCAGACAGAGGATGAGTTAGAGAAAACAAAGAAAGAGGTGAAAGAGCTTAAAAAGAGATTGAGAGACACTGAAAACAACAACAGAGACATATGGGATGATCTCAAAAGAAGTAACATTCGTATAATTGGCCTGCAAGAGGAAGAAAGAGAGGAAGGGGAAGCAAACATTCTAGAGAAAATAATACAAGAAAACTTCCCAGACCTGAATAACACAAATGATATCAAGGTTCAAGAGGCCCAGAGAGTACCAAACAGAATCAACCCAGACCTGAAGACACCAGGACACATCATAGTCACAATGAGAAGAAGTAAGGATAAAGAAAGGATCCTAAAGGCTGCAAGAGAGAAACAAAAAGTCACATACAAGGGAAAACCCATAAGATTATCTGTAGACTTCTCCACTCAAACTCTAAAAGCCAGAAGGGAGTGGCAAGATATCTATTGAGCCCTGAATGAAAAAGGATTTCAACCAAGGATAATATATCCTGCTAGACTTTCATTCAAACTAGATGGAGGGATCAAAACCTTCTTAGATAAACAATAGTTAAAGGAGGCAACCATCACCAAACCAGTCCTGAAAGAGGTACTAAAAGACCTCTTATAAACAAGAACATCACTATAATACTTGCAATATATCAGAGGAAACAATTTTTTTTAGAACAATGGCACTACAATACATTATATCCATAATATCAATAAATGTCAATGGCTTAAACTTACCCATCAAAAGGCACAGGGTGGGGGAATGGATCAGAAAACATAACCCAACCATATGCTGCTTGCAAGAATCCCATCTGTCACAATAAGATAAACACAGACTTAAAGTGAACGGATGGAAAACTATCATACAGGCTAACGGACCACAAAAAAGGGCAGGAAAAGCCATTCTCATCTCAGACACGATAGATTTTAAATTAAATAAAGAAATAAAAGATAGGCAATGACATTACATAATGATTAGAGGATCAATCAGCCAAGAAGACTTAACAATTATTAACATCTATGCACCCAACGATGGACCATCTAAATACATTAAGCATCTACTGAAAGAATTTCAAAAATACATCAATAGTAACACAATAATAGTGGGAGACTTCAATACCCCACTCTCACACTTAGACAGATCAACAAAGCAGAGAACCAATAAAGATACAAGAGAATTGAATGAAGAGATTGACAGACTAGACCTCTTGGACATTTTCAGACTCCTCCACCCCAAAAAACAGGAATACACCTTCTTTTCAAATCCACATAACACATACTCAAGGATAGACCACATGTTAGGCCACAAAGATAGCATCAGTAAATTCAATAGCATTGAAATCATCCCAAGTATCTTCTCAGACCACAGTGGAGTAAAACTAACATTTAACAACAAACGGAAAATTATTAAAAGACACAGAATTTGGAAACTAAACAACATGCTCCTTAAGAACCACTGGGTCAGAGACACACTCAAGCAGGAAATTCAAATGTTCCTGGAAACTAATGAAAATGAAGACACAACCTATCAAAATATTTGGGACACAGCTAAAGCAGTACTCAGAGGGAAACTTATAGCCATACAATCACATATTAAACGCCAAGAAGAAGCTCAAATGAATGACCTTACTGCACACCTCAAGGACTTAGAGGAAGAGGAACAAAGGAACCCTAAAGCAACCAGAAGGACAGAAATCACTAAAGTTCAAGCAGAAATAAACAACATCGAAAATAAAAGAACCATACAAAAGACCAATGAAGCCAAATGTTGGTTCTTTGAATGATTAAACAAAATTGACAAATCCCTAGCCAGAACACCAAACAAAAAAGAGAGAAGACTCAAATTAATAGAATTGTAAACGATGCAGGAGATATCACAACTAACACCACAGAAATCCAGAGAATCCTGTGAAACTTCTATAAAGAACTATATGCTACCAAGCTAGAGAATCTGGAAGAAATGGAACAATTCCTAGAAACCTATGCACTTCCAAAACGGAACCAAGAAGAACTACAAAATCTAAATGCACCAATCACAGACAAAGAAATTGAAACCGTTATTAAGAATCTCCCCGGGGGTCGGGTGGTGGCGCAGTGGGTTAAGCGCATGTGGCGCAAAGCGCAGGGACCAGCGTAAGGATCCCGGTTCGAGCCCCCGGCTCCACACCTCCAGGGGAGTCGCTTCACAGGCGGTGAAGCAGGTCTGCAGGTGTCTATCTTTCTCTCCCCCTCTCTGTCTTCCCCTCCTTTCTCCATTTCTCTCTGTCCTATCCAACAACGAATTGCATCAACAAGGGCAATAATAATAACCACAACGAAGCTACAACAAGGGCAACAAAAGGGGGGAAAAATGGCCTCCAGGAGCGGTGGATTCATGGTGCAGGCACCAAGCCCAGCAATAACCCTGGAGGAGGAAAAAAAAAAAATCTCCCCAACAACAAAAGTCCTGGACCAGATGGCTTCACAAACGAATTCTACAAAACTTTCAGGAAACAGTTAATACCCATACTTCTTAAGCTATTCTATAAGATTGAAGAAACAGGAATACTTCCTTCCACCTTTTATGAAGCCAACATCACCCTGATACCAAAAGCTGATAGGGACAGAACAAAAAAGGAAAACTACAGACCAATATCTATGATGAACATAGATGCCAAAATATTAAACAAGATCTTGGCCAACCAGATACAGCAACACATCAAAAAGATTGTTCATCATGACCAAGTGGGATTCATCCCAGGAATGCAAGGCTGGTTCAACATCTGTAAGTCAATCAATGTCATTCACCACATCAATAAAAGCAAAGCCAAAAACCACATGATTATCTCAATAGATGCAGAGAAAGCCTTTGACAAAATCCAACACCCGTTCATGCTCAAAACTCTACAAAAAATGGGAATAGATGGGAAATTCCTCAAGATAGTGGAGTCTATATATAGCAAACTTACAGCCAACATCATACTCAACGGACAGAAGCTGAAAGCATTCCCCCTCAGATCGGGGACTAGAAAGGGTTGTCCACTGTCACCGTTACTCTTCAACATAGTATTGGAAGTTCTTGCCATAGCAATCAGGCAAGAGAAAGGAACCAAAGGAATACAGATTGGAAGGGAAGAAGTCAAGCTCTCACTATTTGCAGATGATATGATAGTATACATAGAAAAATCTAAATAATCCAGCAGAAAACTACTGGAAGTTACTAGGCAATATAGCAAGGTATCAGGCTACAAAATCAATGTACAAAAATCAGTGGCATTTCTTTATGCAAACACTAAATCTGAAGAAGAAGACATCCAGAAATCACTCCCATTTACTGTTTCAGCAAAATCAACCAAATACCTAGGAATAAAGTTGACCAAAGAAGTGAAAGACTTGTATGCTGAAAACTATGAGTCACTACTCAAGGAAATAGAAACTGATACCAAGAAATGGAAAGATATCCCATGCTCATGGATTGGAAGAATAAATATCATCAAAATGAATATTCTCCCCAGAGCCATATACAAATTTAATGCAATACCCATCAAAGTTCCACCAAGCTTCTTTAGGAGAATAGAACAAACACTACAATCATTTATCTGGAACATGAAAACACCTAGAATTGCCAAAACCATCTTAAGGAAAAGAAACAGAAATGGAGGCATCACACTCCCAGACCTTAAACTATATTATAAAGCCATCATCATCAAAACAGCATGGTACTGGAACAAAAATAGGCACACAGACCAGTGGAACAGAATTGAAAGCCCAGAAGTAAATCCCAACACCTATGGGCATCTAATCTTTGATAAAGGGGCCCAAAGGATTAAATGGAAAAAGGAGGCTCTCTTCAATAAATGGTGCTGGGAAAACTGGGTTGAAACATGCAGAAGAATGAAATTGAACCACCTTATCTCACCAGAAACAAAAATCAACTCCAAATGGATCAAAGACCTAGATGTCAGAGCAGAAACAATCAAATACTTAGAGGAAAACATTGGTAAAACACTTTCCCACCTACACCTCAAGGACATCTTTGATGAATCAAACCCAATTGCAAGGAAGACTAAAGCAGAAACAAACCAATGGGACTACATCAAATTGAAAAGCTTCGGCACATCCAAAGAAACTATTAAACAAACAGAGAGACCCCTCACAGAATGGGAGATCTTCACATGCCAGACATCAGACAAGAAACTAATCACCAAAATATATAAAGAGCTCAGCAAACTTAGCACCAAAAAAGCAAATGACCCCATGCAAAAATGGGCAGAGGATATGAAGAAAACATTCACCTCAGAGGAGATCCAAAAGGCTAACAAACATATGAAAAACTGCTCTAGGTCACTGATTGTCAGAGAAATGCAAATTAAGAGAACACTAAGATACCACCTCACTCCTGTAAGAATGGCATACATCAAAAAGGACAGCAGCAACAAATGCTGGAGAGGATGTGGGGACAGAGGAACCCTTTTACATTGCTGGTGGGAATGTAAATTGGTACAGCCTCTGTGGAGAGCAGTCTGGAAAACTCTCAGAAGGCGAGACATGGACCTTCCATATGATCCAGTAACTCCTCTCCTGGGGTTATACCCCAAGGACTCCATAACACCCAACCAAAAAGAGGTGTGTACTCCTATGTTCATAGCAGCACAATTCATAATAGCTAAAACCTGGAAGCAACCTAGGTGCCCAACAACAGATGAGTGGCTGAGAAAGCTGTGGTATATATACACAATGGAATACTATGCAGCTATCAAGAACAATGAACCCACCTTCTCTGACCCATCTTGGACAGAGCTAGAAGGAATGATGTTAAGTGAGCTAAGTCAGAAAGATAAAGATGAGTATGGGATGATCCCACTCATCAACAGAAGTTGACTAAGAAGATCTGAAAGGGAAACTAAAAGCAGGACCTGACCAAATTGTAAGTAGGGCACCAAAGTGAAAACCCTGTGGTGAGGGGTAGACATGCAGCTTCCTGGGCCAGTGAGGGGTGGGAGTGGGTGGGAGGGATGGGTCACAGTCTTTTGGTGGTGGGCATGGTGTTTATGTACACTCCTAGCAAAATGTAGACATATAAATCACTAGTTAATTAATATGAGAGGGGGAAAATCAATTGTATGTCTCAAAGTTTTTCAAAACACAACTGAATCTTTTTAATATATAGGCTGTGTATTTGATATGCGGACTC
Organism: Erinaceus europaeus; assembly: GCF_950295315.1. Lineage (NCBI taxonomy): Eukaryota > Metazoa > Chordata > Mammalia > Eulipotyphla > Erinaceidae > Erinaceus > Erinaceus europaeus. Next base: position 78,776,630 of record NC_080168.1, on the reverse strand, counting down.
TCAAAAGCCTAGACCAAGTAGATTAGAAGCATCCAATAGCACAGCTATATACAAGATACGGGGTATGGTACAGGAAACCCTAACAAAAGGACTTTTCAAAGTTAACCCAATTACCAAATAATATGATGATAACATTAACTATCGATTATCTTTTTGAACCCTAAGACAGCAGGAACCTCACATCTCCACTATAGAGCCCCTACTTCCCCCAGTCCTGGAACCCTTGGTTCTCCCAATCCATATCACATAATATTGCATCCGCCTACCACAACCTAAGCAACGCAACGATTGCCACCTCAACATGCTTCACCTCAGACTGTGTCCAGAGACTTCACGTGTGGAATGACAACCCTTCAGCTTCATTACTCGGGTGAGACCTTTCCTTTTATAGTACACTCTAATTTCATCTCAGGTAGTTCACTTTCTAACAAAGTCCCATAACCTAGATATACACCAGTTTCTGTGAGAGAGAGCTTATGTTCACACGTATCCATAAACTACTGCAAAATATATACCTGAAAGCAGAAGTACACTAGAGTTTGCAGTGAGTACCTCCCTAACACTTCCTCTCCACTATTCCAAGCTTGGGATCCATGATTGCTCAACAAATTGTTTGGCTTTGTATGTTAACTCTCTTTTCAATCACCAGGTTCCAGATGCTACCAGGATGCTGGCCAGGCTTCCCTGGATTGAAGACCCCACCAATGGGTCCTGGAGCTCAGCTTCCCCAGAGACACACCTTACTAGGGAAAGAGAGAGGCAGACTGGGAGTATGGACTGACCAGTCAACGCCCATGTTCAGTGGGGAAGCAATTACAGAATCCAGACCTTCTACCTTCTGCAACCCTCAACGACCCTGGGTCCTTGCTCCCAGAGGGCTAGAGAATGGGAAAGCTATCATGGGAGGGGGTAGGTTATGGAGATTGGGTGGTGGGAATTGTGTGGAGTTGTACCCCTGCTACCTTATGTTTTTGTTCATTAATCCTTTCTTAAATAAAAAATTTAAAAAAAAACGAGTAGTGTCCACATTAAAGTTCTGTCTAACTGGTTGACTCACTCACACTCCAGCACTCCATTATATGTTTATTATTGTTATCTGAAGTTGAATCAATTTAAGGAATTCACTGAAGTAGATTTTTCTTCAATAATTAAAGCCAGGGAAGAACCAAGGCTGTTCATTTAGGTTTCTAATGTTTTATACACAATGAGAAAGGCATGCACAAGGAACAGTAGTAATGCAGAGTAAGGGGGAGTTTAATCTCTATACATGATGTGTTAAGAATACACAGGCAGTTATTGAGCAGAGGATCCAGGTTCAAGTCCCCAGTCTCCACCTGTTGGTAGGGAAGCTTTGCAAGTGGCAGAGAAGTGCTGCAGATGTCTTTACTGCCTGATTCCACTCCCCATTATTTTCTTTCTTATTAAACAAAAAAATAATAAAAGGGAAATAAAAAAGCCCTCTGGGTACAGTAGAGTGGTCATGCAGGCACTAAGACCCAGCAATAGCCCTGTGGGGGCCAGGAGGATAAAAATAAAAGTAAACTGTGACTTCTGGGAGGTGTAGCTATGCAGTAACAGTGAAAATAATAGACTCCTTCCCCAAACAACAATTATTAACTATCAAACTTGACAAATCTCCACAAACTACAACTGAGACATCTGCAGAAGCACAATAGCCTCAGTTGGACACTCATGCATGGCTGGGGAGAGAAGGGGTGTGGGATTAAAATCAAACACACAGAAGTTAAGAGTTCCAGCAAGGACAGCACCATTTTCCCTCTAAGCAGCAGAAGTCAAAGCAATACACAGTACTGACATTGAGAGAGGGGAACCTTTGAGTTTTTAATCCATGGCCTCAGGAGTGTCAGCCTACTCAACTACTGGCAAGGGCACACCAAAACAGCAGGGGACATTTCTGAGCAAAACCAGCCTGATCTGTTACCAAACTGAAGCACACATATATAAGGTAATTTGCAGCAGCTGGCAGCTAACTAGTTCATTGAGCCCTACTTTTTTGAATATAGCTGCTCCCTAGCAGGAAACCCAGGTCTCAGATTCAGGCTGAAATCCTAGAGAAGTCATATATACACATCAAAGAGAGTATAGAACAGCTCAAGGAAATAACAAGAACAACAACTCCAGCCCTTCCCCCCACCCAACCTATAAACATAGCAAAGCCCAGTGATCACCACAATAGCACCACCAACTGGCCAGCAATAATCACCACAATAAATGCATAAACAGAAAAAAACTGCAAATACAAACTTCAAGATATGACTAAGAGTATAATAATGAAACAGAAAGATTCCAGGAAATTATAAACATAGAAAGACTACCTGAAAGAAAGACTACAGAAAGCTTATGAGGTCTCTCCAAAAATCTAAGCAAAATACAGAAAAGCATATTCAGGAATTGAAACAATATTTCACTAAGGAGTTAGGAAACACAAAAGAAGAGCTCCAAACAAAGTTCTTTAAGAAATTAGAAAACGTGAAAGAAGAAGTTCAATCATAGTTCATTAATCAGGACCATGAAGAAAATCTTCAATTAGAACTACAGGATGTGAAAGATACTTTGAGTGAAGGACAAACCTACAGAAGTAGACTCATTCATGCAGAAGACAGAATATCTATGTAGAAGATAGAACATGTAAACTATAAAATACAATTATTCCACTCTCTAAAGATGAGGGAGAGGAAAGGTTTAGAAAGAATGAAGCAACTTTCTGTTAAATTGCAGACTCCATCAAAGGGTCTAATGTAAAGTAAGAGTGATGGGAATTCCTGAGGAGGAAGACTATGTGAAGGCAACAGAGCCCAAATTCAAGGAAATTATAGCTGATAATTTCCCTCACTTGGGCAACCCTCAGAACATATCCATTCAGGCAGCACAGTGTACCTCCATCTAGATATGTATATGCAAAACCACCAACAGCAAGGCACATCATCGTAAAACTCAAAATTCAATGACAAGGAAAAGATATTGCAGGATGCTCGAGAAAGGAAAGAAGTGGAATACAAATGTAGAGTTATTAGGCTTTTACCAAACTTCTTACTCTAGAGGTAAGTAAAAAATGGAATGACATATTCAAAGTACAGGATAGAAGCTTCTAGCCATGGATCATGTATCCTGCTAAATAATCCTTCAAATATGAGAAAAAATAAAAAGTCTTGTCAAATAGTCAAAAGCTAAAGGAATTTGCCACCATCAACCCCACCTTGTAAGAATTACTGAAAGGAGTCCCACGACAAAAGCAGCAGCAAAGGAATACATGTTCTAAACTAGATTAACAGTAGTAGACTAGAACTAAGAACACAACAAAAACAGGAAAAGAACAATAAAATAGGAAAGCAGAAAGAATTAGTAGATAGAAACAGAACTAAACCTAAATAGAGCCCAGAACTAAACCTATACATGCATAGGCACCTTGTATACAACAAAGAGACGATACTGCCCAAGGGGGGAAAGAAAGTTAACAAATCATACTAGGATAACACTATAGCTACATGTGGAAAAATGAAACTAGCGATCACTAATAATCCATCTAACAACCCAACTGAACTAACTAGAAATGGAGCAACAAAGAGATAGGCCTGAAGGAAACAGGAAATAATTAAAGATCAAATAATTAAAGCAGGAAACAGGAAAAAAATTAAAGAGCAAAATCAATGAAATAGAAAACAAAAAGACCATCAGAAGATTAATGAAACCAAAAGCTGATTCTTGGAAATGATAAATGAAGTAGAAAAGCCACTAGCTACACTCACTAAGAAAAAAAGAGAAAGGTATAGTAAAATCACTCAGAAATGAGAGAATAGATATTTCAACAAATAAGGAAGAGATACAAAGGATCATTCAAGACTTTTATGTACATCTATATGGAAATAAATTTGACAGCATAGAAGAAGTGGACTTTTTTTTTTTTTTTTTAACCAGAGCACTGTTCAGCTCTGGCTTATGGTGGTATGGGGGGTTGAAATTGGGACTTGGCAACCTCAGGTATGAGAGTCTCTTTGCATAACCATTATGCTATCTACCCCCACCCTATGAACACATTCTTATAATCATACCAATTGCCAACTTTAACACAAGAGGAAGTAGATGAACTTAACAGGCCAATCACTACTAAGCATATTTGAAAATTCCACCCTATGGGTAAGGGAAACCAAAATAAGATTGAGTAGTATGACCATCTCTATAAAAATAAATTGGACAACTTAGATGAAGTGGAATCATTTCTAGAATGAAGTCACTTGCCATGGCTAACTGAAGAAGTAGATAGCTTAAACAAGCCAATCACTAGAGTTTAGGAATTGAATCAGTCATCAAAAACCTTCCCTAGAGTAAAATCCCAGGTCCAGACAGCTTTACTAGCTAATTCTATAAGAATTTCAAAGAACTAATGTCTAATCTCCTCAAACTATTCCAGGATGATTGTAGAAGGGCAAACACTACCAAGCATATTCTATGAGGTGAACCTCATTTTTGATACCCAAAGCAGAAAAGGGTTCTTCCAGGAAAGAAAACTATAGACCTATATCCCTGAAGAACATTGATGCAAAAGTCCTGAACAAAAATAAAATCCAACAACATATATAAAAAAGAACTTTTTTAGATATAATATGTTAGTTATTTAACTATGGTTTACCACAATACAAAACAAGGAACAGAGATGTACAAAAAGTACCGGAGAAATCAATGAGGAGTACTGCAAACCCACAGCTCCTGGTGGACATTTTCCCCCAATTTTATTGGATAGGTCAAGGAGAAATAGAGAGCGAAGGGAGTGATATAAAGGGAGAGAGAAACAGATACCTGCAGCCCTGTTTCACCACGCATGAAGCTTTCCCCTGCAGGTGGGCTTGAACTCAGGTCCTTGTGCACTATAATGTGAGTGCTTAACCAGGTGAATCACCGCCTGGCCCCTGGAACAACATTTTTAAAAATGAATATATACCTACAGCAAAAAAGAATAATCTTGTAAATTTGATGCAATGAGATACAAACATAAAATCTTCATCTGTTTTCTAAACTATGCATATTAATGAAGTTCAGTAAATCTTGAGCAAAAGTTTCAAATAAAACAAAGAACTCACACTGAGAAAGACAGATGCAGGATGGACATGTGGAGAGCTTTGAATTCAAGTTTAAGAACTGCAAAACTGTTCAAAGGGAAGATATGAACAGTTGTTTCATGTAAAGAAGTACCAGGCACAAAAAAAATGTTCTTTCTGAAGCTCAAATCTATAGTGTTATGCTGGGTGACTTGGTAGGAAAAAAGTTGATGAGATTTGAAATCCATTGGCAGCTGAAGAAGTGGAGGATGGGGTACAGCAGAGAGAAGAGGAAGATAATATTTAATAACAAGTTGGAATTCAACAGCTAGTGTGAAAGATAAATAAAAGATGATGCCAAGATTTAAGCCTGACTTATTCATTACCACCTTTGATAGCAAACAGTAGTTCTTTTTTCATTTTAAATACCTAATTAAGTTGTCACTTAAAAATATGGAACAACAAGTTCTCTGCTGTTGGATGTCTGTTTAATAAGATTTGCTTTCTCAGAGCTGTGAGTATTATTTAGAGAGGACACCTATTTTCCTTTCAGATTGGTCTTTCATTCAACGAAATGCTAAATTGCTCACAAAAACTTACTAATTAAATTGGCTGTAACTGCCACTATTAAAATGTGACTGCCGACATAATTGGCCCAAAAGTGACTGCTAATGTCTCATTCACTGAGAACATGCAAATTAAATTTATTGTTTCCAATTTCCAAACACAACGCCTTCCACTCCCTCCATTACCCATCTGTCAGCCTCTGCCCGCATAGCCTTTCTTGCTTCTCTATAGCTTTCCTGCTGTTTTCTCTTTCACTCCAGAGTTATGGTGGTGGCAGAAAATAAGAACAGCCTCGCTATAACAAGAAGGAGTTTAGAGACAGTCTCACTGCCAGAGATCTTAAGACTCCACTTCTCTAAAGTAACACTCACCAGTCACCACCCCCTAACCCCCTTCTCTACCATTAACCTTTGCCAACTCAGAGCTGTCTTGGGCAGGTGCATACACACACCTGTGCTTGCTCATATATACAGCCATGCTAGCCCAGATGCTGCCTAGGAGCATCTGCACATGCTTCCACCCTGACAACTTCTGTTTCTGTTTCATATCATGATGCTTTCCTGATGGAGATAGCATAATGCTTATATAAAAAGAATTTCATGCCTGAGACCTCAATGTTCCAATCTCAATCCCAGCACCACCATAAACCAGAGCTGGGCAGTGCTTTGGTTAAAAAAAAAAAACTAAGTTAATTAAATTAAATAATAAGGATGGCACAAATAGCATAATGATATCACACAAAGATATTCTCATGCCTGAGGCTCCACAGTCCCAGGTTCAGCCCTCCACAGCATCATAAACCAGAGCTGAGCAGTGCTCTGGTCAAAATAAATAAATAAATAAATAAATAAATAAATAAATTAAATAGACATTTATCTTTCACAGTCCAAGATCCATGTTCCAAACTGGTCCCTAGTGTGAGGCTTTGTGAGAGACTTCCTGGCTTGTCAGCAGCTTCCTTGTGGCTATATATCTTCATGAGGTTAAGAAAAGCTCTACGATCTCTTCCTCTTCTATACGGGCATTAATTCTATCATGAACATTCTGTCCTCAACACTTCCCCTAAACCAAGTTATCTTCCAAAGACCACACTTTCTAGTATCATTCCACTGGGGCCTAGGGCTTCAATGTAAGAATTTGAAAAGACAAAAACATGAAGTGCATTTAGACTGATGTAAGAAGTTGCTCCCCACCTGCAGGGGAGTTGCTTTCACAGGTGGTGAAGCAGGTCTGCAGGTGTCTGTCTTTCTCTCCCCCTCTCTGTCTTCCCCTCCATTTCTCTCTGTCCTATCCAAAGAAAAAGAAGAGAAAAAAAAGAAGTCACATATGGAACAACACAGCTGTTCAAGAAATATAATAATGAATGAGGCAAGTCCCACACCTTGCAGGAGCACCTGAGAGAATTCAGTTCTGCAGAACCATAAATAACTATAAAGCTCTTGAGACACTGTAGCACAGGGGAGGAAGGCAGACCTTGTGGAGTTAAACAGATAGAAATGCATCCTCAGCTCTCTAATTCACTGTGCTTATAGCCATGGGTGGGTAATTCTACTACCACTTCCTCACCAGTTAATTATAGACAGTTTAGCAAAGTTGCATAATATAAGACTATTATGCCTGCCATGTGGCATATGCTCAATACATTACATTGTATTAATACCCATATTCTTCTCATGACCATCTTATAAACTCCTAGGAGAATCCCCGATATGGTAATTATCAACATGTCCACTTTACAGATAATGAAACCGATGCTTAGAAAAGTAATTTGCAGGGGCCGGGTGGTGACGCACCTGGTTGAACACACATATTACAGTGCACAAGGACCCGGGTTTGAGCCCCCAGTCCCCACCTGCAGGGGGAAAGCTTTGCGAGTGGTGAAGCAGTGCTTTAGGTGTCTCGCTGTCTCTCCCCCTATATCCCCTCCTCCTCTCAATTTCTGGCTGTCTCTATGCAGTAAATAAAGAAAAAATAAAAGTAATTTGCCCACAATAGTATAGCATTTCCAAAAGTTACATCAAATTAGATACACTATAAATATTACCAGTTCAAAAGATAGACCCTAACTTGAGGTTGTATGGGGTGGCAAAAGGAGGTGCTATGAGGAGGACTGAAGCATTAACCAAAGATGCTTGATTATCTAGGAAGATAAGGGGCATACTAGGAAGAAACACAATGCCACTACAAGGCACAGGCAACCTGCAGAAAAGCACCATAGGAAAGAACAATATTCAGTAGAAGGGTTGTTTGTTTTTAAACCTAGAGCTTTAGCAAAGTATAAAATGATGGTCCAGTAAGCCTATCAGTTTAAGAACTAGAATGAATAGGATCAGGTCAAGAGGTGTGTACTACCCTAGAGACTGCAACTATCTAGCATAAAATCTCTTTACAACAAAGCCATTCCAAAAATGCAGTATTGGAACACAGGGATCGAGGGCAGCTCTTTTCAGTCTCAGAGAGACATTAAGGCTGAGAGCCATAATGACATTCTCACATAAAATAAAGAATCTATAAATGTGAATCCCAAATGCATACCACTTTGTGGGATAATACTATGCAAGTGGCTGTACATTTTGGCCTTCATGGCCTTAGCAACCTCCAGAGTAAATGATTCCAAATAGAGAAAAGTTATGTGATAATCCAGATCAGAGTATAACTGCCCAAGTTAATGCTTTTAAAGGCAGGCACTGAAGAGCAGTAAAAATAAAGCTGTCCTTTTAAACCAGGCAGGGAAAAAAACCAAGAAAACTTGACTAGCAATGAAAATTGTGTGTCGGATGGCCTTCTCCTGGTTTATGCCTCGAATTAATTTGAAGACTATAAGAATATGTCAATTTTAAGTTGGTTATGAATAGTCATATTGAAGAGAGGAAATCAAATATTCTTGTATGGAAAGTTTTATCTTAGATCAAAGGGCAGACACAAAGTAGATGGAGGGAGAAAAATCCCTGGAGATGGAAAATGGCTCATTTGCAAGGGATATTGTTTCCATGAAAGCTGTGTTTGTTCTCTTATTCTTCAAATGAAGTTTTCCCCTGTACACTGTAGTATCTTATACCTCTGACCTTGATGCTTTGATGCCCAGGTTCCTAGTAGTGAGATAAAGTAATAATAAACATAATCTCGTTAAGTTGGTTCCAGTTCTGACTCTGCCACATATTGGCTGAGTGAAGTAGACATAGATGGAGCTACCCAGGTTTTCACCAAAGAAAGACACTGCCGCCCATTCACTGGAAGGAAGGAGTTATCAGCAGACAACCATCAACTAGCAACTGTAGAGAACTACAATTTGCCACACTCTTGCTATACCCACAATTGATTCTTGTTTAAAATGAGATGGGGACAAGATAAAAAAAAAAAAAAAAAGCTGTGCTGGACATGTTCACCTGTCTCTTGGGCCTCATAGCTAATGATGTTGCCCCTGACCATCCTCACCCAGTGCCCTTTTAATGCTCTACGCTGCCCCAGCACCTTTGCATGTTTTTTCCTTCTTGTCAGTCTCCTCCACTGGCTTTCTATTTCTCATCCTTTTGGCCTCACCTTATCAACTGCTTCCTTAGGGCTGTGTGGTGGTACACCTAATTGAACACACACATTTTAAAGGCCCTAGTCCCCATCTGAAAGTTTCATGAGTGGTAAAGCAGTGAGGTAGGCATCTCTCTCTCTCTCTCTCTCTCTCTCAACATTTCTGTCACTATCCAAATAAATATTTTTAAAAAGTTAAAAACAGAATTGCTTCCATAAGGAATTTTTCTTGACCTCTGAATAAGGTTAGGCCCCTTCATTATATGTGTTATATATTTTTTTACATTTTATTAGTGACCTAAGATTGATTTACAAAATTATAAGATAACAGGGGCATAATTCTTCACTGTTCCCACCATCAGAGTTCTGTATCCCCATTCCTTCCATTGGAAGCTACAGTAGCTCTTCTAAGTTGAAGATAGGGACTACTATTTCTATAACTATCTGTCTATATTTGCATACATTTGCCCTTTTTAAAGTAATTTTTTAAATATTTATTCCCTTTTGTTGTCCCTGTTGTTTTATTATTGTAGTTATTATTGTTGCCGTTATTGTTGGATAGGACAGAGAAATGGAGAGAGGAGGGGAAGACAGAAAGGGGGAGAGAAAGACAGAAACCTGCAGACCTCCTTCACCATTTGTGAATTGACTCCCCTGCAGGTGGGGAGCTTGAACAGGGATCCTTATGTCGGTCCTTGCACTTTGCACCACTTTGTGTGCTTAACCTGCTGCACTACCGCCCAACTCCCCTATTTGCCCATTTTTTATGGCCTGTCTTCTTTCTATGTCATACTTACACCTATTATTAATTATGAATGTCCTTTTTTCTTCTCCTCTCTGGGTCCTGATGAAATTTGAGTTCAGAGCCCTTTAGTCATCTTCCCATAACATTTCTCCCCCAACTGGCAATATGATCAAAAATATTTTGGAGGCTAGAAAAACTGGGAGTTCTGGCTTTTGTAATTGCTTCTCCACTGGATATGGGTACTGGCAGGCTGATCCATACCCTCATCCTTTTTCTACCTTTCCTTACGGGGGTAAGACTCTGGAGCTCTGGAGAGGCTAGGTTCAGGGACACATTGGTGAGAGTCTCTGGCCAGGAAAGTCAGGATGAAACCATGATAGAATCTTCAACTTGGTGGCTGAAAGGCTGTAAAGTATCAAGCAGGACAAAATGATTAATAAACAGGAACCAAAAAGTAGAAATTACAATGTTTCCATACAGATGTCCATAATAGTCTTATATGAGCCTTTGTATCTCTGCCTTATCTACTCTAGTATCTCCTCTCATTTCTGATTTTATTATAGTTTTCCTTTTTCTCTTAGTGAGTGTAGTGAGTAGTTTATCTATTTTATTTATTCTTTCAAAGAACCAGCTTTTAGTTTCATCATTCTTCCTTTTTTAAAAAAAAATCATTATGTATTATTGAATAGAGACAGAGAGAAATTGAGAGGGTAATGGGTTTAGAGAGAGAGAGAGACAGAGATACCTGCAGTTCTATTTCACCACTCATGAAGCTTTCACCCTGTAGGAGGGAAGCAGGGATTTGAACCTGGGTATTTTCACACTGTAGTGTGAGCACTTAACCTGGTTCATTAATCTTCCTAATTGTCTTTTTGTGTTTTCTATTTCATTGATTTCTGCTCTGATTTTAACAATTGCTTGTCTCCTGCTGACTGTTGGGTCTCTTTATTGCTAAATTTCTAGTTTGTTCAGTTGGGCTGTTAGATGGTTTACTAGTTATTTCTCTTCTTTATTAATGTGGGCCTGTATTGCTATGAACTTCCCTCTCAGGACTGATTTTGCTGCATACCATGGGGTCTGATAGTTGGTTTCTTCATTTTCATTGGTATCAAGGTAATTTTTAATTTCTTTTCTGATATCTTCAATGACCCATGTATTTTTCAGAAGCATGTTACTTTGTCTCCAAATTTTGGGGCAGTTTCTTCTCTTTTTTGTGGTTTATTTGATTTCTAGCTTCATACTATCAGGATCTAAGATGATGGGTTTTATAATTTTAATACATTTGGGATGGGAAATTCTGTATATATATAAAATCTGTTAGGTCCATTTCATCTATGGTTTCATTCAAAAACATTCTATTGATTTTACTTTGTACAGATTATCTGTCTTTTGCTGTGAACGGTGTTTAAGATCTCCTATTATTATGATGTTGGTTTCAATGTTTCCCTTAACTTCAGTAAGTACTTGTTTTATATATTTGGGTGCACCTGAATTTGGAGCATACTTATTAAAGTTATGTCTTCTTGTTGGCTTAGTCCTTTGACCATTATGTAATGTCCTTCTCTAGCTCTGCTTACTTTCTTTACATAAAAATCTATTTTATCTGAGAACAGAATAGATGCCCCTGCCCTTTTTTTTCTCATTTATTAGCTTGGAATATCATTTCCCAGACTTACATTAAGCTTCTATTTTTCTTCTTTCTACATTTCCTGAATAAATAGAATGGATGGATCCTGTTCTTTAATCAAATTAGCTACTCTGAGTCTTTTGACAGGTGGATCTAGGCCATTCATATTTAGGGTAATTATTGATATGGTTTACTTATGTCTATTATAATTATTCTTTTGAGTTTAAGTTGTTGATTCTTTGCTCATTTGTTTCTGTCACTTTGTGTGCATGGGTTTCTGTGATGAGTTTCTCACCTATTTCTCTTGTATTTTCTGTAAATTTCTGTTCCTTGTTTTGTATTGCAGTTACCCTTAGTGTAATAACTAAAATAGTGTATATAAAAAAAGTTTTTTTAAGTTGCTCTTAGTTAACATTTGGTAGTCTGTTAATTCTCTCTCCTTTCCTGTTTTATTGTTCTTTTCCTTTTTTATTGTGTTCTTAGTTCTACTGCTATTCATCCCATTTAGAACATGTATTCCTTTGCTTCCTCTTTTCTTGTGGGACTCTATTCAGTAATTCTTGTTAGGTGGGTTTGATGGCAAATTCCTTTAGATTTGGATATTTGAGAAGACCTTTAATTCTCCCTCATATTTGAATGATTATTTTGTAGGATACAAGAACCATGGATGAATTCCTTCCTATTTAGTACTTTATATATGTCATTCCACTCTCTTCTTGCCTCTAGGGTTTGTAAAGAGAGGTCTGGTAAAAGCCTGATAATTATTTTTGTATGTAACTTCTTTTCTTCTCTTAACGGATTTGTCATTGAGTTTTAATAGTTTTACAATGATGTGCCTTGGTATTAGTCGTTTTGCATTCATGTAGCCCAGTGTACACTTTGCCTCTTGAATTAATATGTTCTTTAGATTGCCTAAGTGAGGAAAATTCTCAGCTAAAATTCCCCTTATATGGTCTCTGTTCCTATCACTCTGTCTTCTTCCTTAGGAATTTCTATAACTCTTACATTAGACCTTTATAATGAGTCTGCAATTTCACAAAGAGTTGCTTCATTCCTTCTTCTCCCTCATCTTTAAATTTAAAGAGTGAGATAATTATATCTTCTACATTAGATATTCTTTCTTCATGAGTGAGTCTACTTCCAAAGCCTTCTACCTGAGCTTGTACTGCACTCAAAGTACCTTTCATACCCTGCAATTCCATTTGAAGTTTTTCTTTCTTTCTTCCTAGCAGCTTCATGAAGTCTGATTGAAGTTCTTCTTTCATTCTTTCTAACTTCTTAGAAAACTCTGAAGATCTTCTTTTGTGTTTCCTAGCTCCTTAATGAAATATTCTTTCAATTCTTGAATATGCTTTTCCATACTTTGCTTAGATTCTTAGATAGTTCTCATAATGAGCTTTCTATAGTTTCCTCAGCTAGTCCCTCTATGTATTTTATTAAGAGTCCTGTTTCATTACTATCTGTCTGATTTGGCATGTTTGGTAGTTTGTTTCTGCAGTATTTCTACTTATGCATTTACCATGCTGGCTATTTCTGGCCAGCAGGTGGTGATATTGTTGTGGTATCTGGGCTTCAAACTGTTTATATGCTGAGTGGTGGAGGGGTGGAGGGGTACTACTAGGGGTTTGTTGTTGTTATTGTTTCCTTGAGCTGTTTTGTGCTCTGTGTATATATATATGGTTTATCTGTATAATTTCAATCTGAAACCAAGCCTCAGGGATCTCTGCTAGGCTGAAGCTATGTTCATAGAAATAATTATCTTTACAGGTTAGCAACCACCAGCTGCCAAAATGACCTTTATGTTTTAGTGACATACCAGACTTCTTTTGGTCACAAATGCTCCCTGCTTTTCTGGTGTATCTTTGCATGTAATTCAGTAGGCTAATGCCCCTAAGGTCATAAATTAAGGTCTTAACTTCCCTTCTCTCACTGCTAGCACTGTTGTCTTACCTACTTGCTGTGCTTAGAAGGATAATGGTGCCATGCTCTGCTGGTAGATTAAATTCTTTGTGTTTGGCTTCAATCCTATGCCCCTTCTCACCCCACCACAAGCAGGAACATCTACTTGAGGCTGCACTGCTTCTAATAGATGTCTCATCTGTAGTTGGTGAGTTCTGTTAAGTTCGATACTTTTAGATATTTATTGTCTTGAGGGAGATCAGTTCTGTTTCCTGTTACTCCATAGCCATGCCTCCCCACATTAGAGTTCTTCATATCACTTCTTTTTAACAACCATCATAGCTGCAAATCCACTTTTTATTATCTGATAAATTCCCATCTCATTTATCAAACTATAAACAGAAGAGTTCTATTTTACTCACGATTAATCCCAAAGCCTATCATTGTACTGAGCACATAAGCAGAACTTGCTAAATGTTGAATTATCAAATAAATTTAAACACCAGTCTTTTCTAGACCAATTATCCATGTTACAGTGAATTTTATATATGTTCCTATCAGTCTGAGCAAACAAAAGGCCAAAATCTGTTTTTCTGAGAGACAGTTTCTCCCCTTTGCTCATCTCAGTTGAGAGAGACTAACAAGAGGATATCTTCTCAGACCTCCATCCAAGGATGGGGGTAGTTCTCCCTAAGCTCTATCAATCTTACACATAGTCCCAACAGGATAGGGTCCATTCTAAATGCTTTTAACTTGCCTATTTCTTTTTTCTTTTTTTTTTACTGTTTTGTTAGGGAACTAATGATTTACCAGGCAGGTGTTGTCAGATGAGTACAATTTGGGTGACTACATGTAACCAGCTCTGATCAGTATATTATAAATGAGTGGAGGATTGTCAGTGGGAACATTTTAAACATTCTATTTCATTAGATTTCCATGGTAATTCTAGAATCACATTAAAATGAGGCCTTCATCAGCATGGATCTCTGAATGAGGATAGCAGAGAGTTGGACCTGCCAGTCAATCTGTGAGAGATATGAAGCACAATGAGAACAGGGCATTATTATTTCCACAGAGGGTTTATTACAGCAGTCTATCCCATCCTGAAAGCAGCAAAAATTTGTACTGAGAATATGGTGGTTTGTACTGTATAATTCTAGTATGTTTAATAAAATTAAACTTATGTAACTTGGAAAACAGACAATAAACTTAGTAAAGGTATATTCAAAGTTTTAGCTGTGAGGAGTTAGTAATTTACTCTATAAGAAGTAGGCAGGATGTAGAATAGTATGTTCTCACCATCATTAGCTTCATTTGCAAAATGTATTGGCTGATTAGGGATGCCAATAAAAGCTACTGTAAACTGGATAGCTAGACCAATAGAATGGTATAGTCTCACAATTTAGAAGGCTAGAAGACTAAGACTGAGGTATATACTTCTAAGGCCTATAAGAGAGAATCTGTTCCATGTCCTTCTCCAAGTTTGATGGTTTAATAACCATATTTGATATTCTTTTACTAATAGATGCATCCCTCTGGGCTCTGACTATCTTCATATGTCACATCCTTGTATTCAAATCCCCCCTTTTTATACTGCATCAGTTGCATTGTGTTTACTAGGATAGTGTCGGGGTCTCTGGCGGGTGATCTCCAGGGGAAAGGTAACGGACCAGTTCTTTCTAGAGTAAAGACACCTGGGAGCCCTCCAGCATGCTCAGAACTCATTTATTAGCAGGTGGACATGAGTTAAATAGAAAACCAAAAAAAAGGGAATTATTATTGAAATATATCAGAAATTACAGGTTTCTTAAAGATCAGCTTGCCTTATGGTAGGGGGCTGGTATGACAAGAATTGATGAGATACAAGACAGTTATTCTCCATGATGCAAGCAACTTAATTATCCAAAGGTATTTAAGAGAAGCATAGGGGTTAAACCAGTAGGGTGAGACAGAGAGAAGATGGATATCAAAAGGCCATATAGTTTGGAATTTCTCTTGTCTGGGGTCTGAGGTGTATGATGGAGTGTGTGATAAGGTGTGTTCTTCTGTGATCAGAAGGTGACTTTGAGTAAGTGAATCTTAAAAGTAGGCGGCCATGTGGCCTGCAGTTAATGGGGAGAAGTATTGGGGTTTCTGTGGGCCTGAGAGTCAAGAAGGAAAGAACTAAGTCTGAGTTTCCCGCCTTTTGCTCACCTCAGTTGAGAGAGACTAACCAAGAGGGTATCTTCTCAGACCTCCATCCAAGGATGGGGGTAGTTCTCCCTAAGCTCTATCAAGCTTACACATAGTCCCAACAGGATAGGGTCCATTCTAAATGCTTTTAACTTGCCTATTTCTTTTTTCTCTTTTTTTTACTGTTTTGTTAGGGAACTAATGATTTACCAGACAGGTGTTGTCAGATGAGTACAATCTCTCATCCATTCATGATAGTTGTCTGTGCACTAATCTCACCACTAACCTCAGTTCTTGAACACTAATGTGTGTTGGATACCCAGCACCCAACCCAATACTCCCCATCCCCCTACACACATCTTTCAAAAAATTTCCTTTAATAGACCACAGCTAGTCCAGATTTCACCCTGTTTTGCCTTTCCTGTCTACTAAAGCAGGGACTTCTATATGTGGAAGAAAACCACTTCTTAAGATTAATGAATAAAGATGAAAAATGGTAAATGTCCTGAGTAACAAATACTAATAACTTCACACTGAGACAAGAATTAAACTAAGGGGAGTCAGGCGGTAGCGCATCGGCTTAAAGTGCAGTTGGCGCAAAGCACAAGGACCGGCTTAAGGATCCCGGTTCGAACCCCTGGCTCCCCACCTGCAGGGGAGTCGCTTTATAGGTGGTGAAGCAGGTCTGCAGGTGTCTGTCTTTCTCTCTCCCTCTCTGTCTTCCCCTTCTCTCTCCATTTCTCTCTGTCCTATCCAACAATGATGACCTCACTAACAACAATAATATCTACAACAATAAAACAAGGGCAACAAAAGAGAGTAAATAAATATAAAAAAATTTAACAAAAAAAATTAAACTAAGGGTGTAACTGTACCAATCCACAGGTGAAAATCATTGAATGAATTTAACAGTTATCCAATTAATTATGTCATCTGGGAAAAAATGGCTCCTCAAGAGATATATTAAAGGAATGCATCTGCCAAAGAATATTAATAGGCCCATGGCATTCATAATTAAGCTAAATAAGGGAGGTAGATATGAGAGCAGACATATACAGAAAAAATAGGGAAATGCATAACTCTGGGTGTGGTCATCAGCATATTATAGTGATTAGTAGCTATTAAAAGAACTGGATTATCAAAGTAAACCAAGACCACAAAATATTGAAAGAACTTGTATATCTCAAATATCTATAGGCAATGTCACTCAAGGATTGGTCCTGAAATGAGTGAAGTCTAAAATGTTCCCAGTTGTGAACATGGACTTTGAGCTCAGACTGACAGGGACCCAAAGGTTATACAGGCTCCTATGCTAAATAAGTTGTATAACATATATGGTTATTGATGTTCATCAGACTTATTCCATGATCACTTCATAATATATATCAAATCATAATGAACACTAGTAAAAAATATATGTCAACTATACCTAAATAAAAACTGAGCTATCAAAACACATAAAAGAAACTGAAATGTATATTGCTAAGGGAATAAACCATTTTGGAAAAGTCCACATACCATATGAGTCAAACTATGTGTTATTTTATGGGAAAGGTTAAACTGTTGGAGACATTAAGAAGATCATTGTTGTTAGGGATTTATATGGATGGGGAAATAATAAATAGAACTTAGAAGGCAGTAAAATGTTCTGTATGAAAACTCATGGGAATGTGAAACAAAATTAGACAAAAATGAAACCCTAATGCAAATTATGGACTTTAGTTATTAATGTCATAATACAGATCTTCAAAAAATAAATTACAGGTTGTTAATGAAGCATAACACCTTTAATATATCAGATGTAGGATTAATAGATAAACTAAATAAAAGACAGAAAAATTACATATGTGACTATGCAAAGGTGATGTACTTCAAAAGCAATTACACATAAATAAAAATAAATTAGTAAAAATAAAAGCTGTTCAATATTGTGAAGGTGAAAAACATCTCAGAAATAAATTCATACTAAAACAGACTACACTGAACAAATCATAAAAACCTGGGAATAGGGTGGGGGTAGATAGCATAGTGGTTATGCAAAGAGACTATCATGCCTGAGGCTTTGAAGTCCCAGGTTCAATTTCCGTACCACCATAAGCCAGAGCTGAGAAGTGCTCTGGTGTTTCTCTCTGTCTTTCTCTCTCTGCATCTCTCTCAAAAATAAAATAAATAAAATACTTTTTTTAAAAAACCCTGGGAATAATCAGCTGCATTAAATCAAGATTTCTGGTCGGGCAAGTTTAACTGAATCATTTCAATTATCAAAATTTTAAAGACTCTAGACTAGTAATTCTCTAAGTAGGTGGACCAAGTGTCCTATAATACTCTCTATTGGATGATAAAATGTAGGTGTCAAGGCTTCATCCCAGATTTATTTAGAATCTGTAAGAGGCCCAGGAATCTGAAGTGTGTCAAATTCATGGGCTTGAGAGTTCCTAACCTATGCTATGTATAAAGTTATGCTCTGCCAGGGAAGTGATTTATTGGGAAAGCATAGAACTTCCATACTTTGAGGCTCTAGAATGAATGGCACATGCCAGAGAAGGGCTCTGGTCCTTTTCCTGTGAACTTAATCTAAAGATTAATTTTCATATAAATCTTTTACTTCTAAAACTGCTAGTTTCTAAAGATATTTAACAAATGTATAGCCATTTCTTTCACAATATTACACATATACAATACCTGGAGTAGCAAGTAGCTAGGATGCCATGCTCCCTCTAGCCTTTAAATAGTAGTAAGTAGCTTGACTGCTGGGTAATTATATGGCATGGAGGGGAGCTTACTAATGGAATGAAGTTCAAGCAAGAAGAAAGCTAATAAATGATTTCTCATTTTTCCTAATGCTAGCTCTAAGCCTGAATTTTCTTCCTGCTGCTCACATTTCCCATAGGGGATAAATAGTACAACTTGAGGTAATGAGGCTTTGAAGTTAGGAAACTGATGGAAAACAATACAAATTACTAGATCTTCAAGTGCTTCTTTTGGGATAACCAGACATCATGGTGGAGTCAAATAGAAACTAAATGCGGTGCAAGTGAAATAATTCATCTGTTTATTTCTTAGATTGAAAGCAGAATTTATTATTCTCAGTGTTTCTCCTGGTAATTATTTTACTCTATAGTTGCAAGCATCTCTGATTTTTTAAATGAATCTATCAAAGATGACTAGGTACAGGCATGGTTTTATTTTGGAGAATATAAATCTACCCTTCTTAAAAATCACATATTGACAAGCTAAGAGAGTTCTATGCTCTAAGTACAAAAAATTAAGTTACTAGGATTCTTTACAAAGCCAAGCAGGGCAGCAGTAGGTTGGTTCTCACTTAATGTGATTTAGTCACTTTATATATATCTTTTTCCAGCCTGATATATTTATATTTGCATATAATTTCTCTCTAGTATGTGTATAATTGCCAGGCTAGCTTCGCGGGCATGAGACAGATGACCAGGGACTCATGGCTGAACTGGGATGCAGTTCAATCTTTATTGATGAGCGGGGATGCAGTGCAATCAATCTAATCTCCTTTCATTAGAAAATCCTGTCCTTTATATCTCCTGAGGCAGAAGTGTCAGGAAGAGGAAGTACGTAGGATAGGGGGTGGGGAGAAGGAAAAAAGCACGTGAACCAGTGGAGATTAAACGGTGGAAAACAGGATGTGACTAGGAGAGGGAGCGGAGTGGAAAAAGAGCTCGAACCAGTGAGGATTAAACCAATGAGGGCCTCAAACAAAACAATGATTATGTAAATAGACCACAGTGTTAAGCAATGCAAGGGAACCTAGCATGATGATCAAAACAGAAGGGGTCTTAGAAGCAGAATTAGAAGCAGACCAACATATAATCTGTTAGTTTTTCTCCCGCAATTTATTCATGTTAAGTTTTTTGAGAAGAGACAAAATATGCATGATGTTGTGACTATGAAAGCTCTTGTCTTTAAAAAGTAACAAAATAAATGTTAATTATCATTATAGCTTGTATTTCACTACAAAAAAGAATAAAATCATTTAACTGATGTAAAAGTTTTCTGACTCCACACCATATATAAACAGTAGCACCCAGGAAATATATGTAAATTTCATAACACACATAATACAATGGTCAGACTGAAAAGAAACACTGGGAAAATTAAGGAGAACAAAAGCCCAGTAAAAAATGTCAAACAGATAAAAGCAAATAAGAATGAGGGAAAAAGGGGGGCGAGTGGTAGCACAGCAGGTTAAGCGCTGGTGGCAGAAAGTGCAAGGACCTACATAAGGATCCTGGTTTAAGCTCCCGGCTCCCCACCTGCAGGGAGGTCGCTTCACAAGCCATGAAGCAGGGCTGCAGGTGTCTTTCTGTCTCTCTCCCACTGTTGCCCCCTATTCTCCCAATTTCTAGCTGTCTCTATATAATAAATAAAGGTTTTTTAAAAAAGGAAAAAAATCCAAACAATAATTGATGCAATAATCACAGGAGTGAGAAAAAGTTTTGATGATAATAGTATCAGAAATGGGGAGACAACAAACGAGACTCTGAATGAAAGCACTATCTCGAAGTAATTAGAGAGCTGAAAGCATAAGTAGCTGAGTTAAAAACATAACTACGAAGGGGCCAGGCTGTAGTGCAGCTGGTTAAGTGCACATGCTGTGAAGCACAAGGATGATGTAAGGATCCCAGTTCAAGCCCTTGGGTCCCCACCTGCAAAGGGGTCACTTCACTAGAGGTGAGGCAGGTCTGCAGGTGTCAATCTTTCTCTCTCCCCTCTCTGTCTTCCCCTCCTTTCTCGATTTCTCTCTGTCCTATCCAACAACAATGACAGCAATAAGAACAATAATCATAATAATGACAGCAACGATAAACAACAAGGGCAACAAAAAAGGAATAAAATAGCCTCCAGGAGCAGTGGATTTGTCGTGTAGGCACAGAGCCCCAGTGATAACCCTGGAGGCAAAAAAAAAAGTAGCTGAACAAACTAATACAATATCTTAACAGGGTAACAAGATAGTGGAGCTACAGAAACAACAGAGGGGAGCAAGAAAAGAATAACTGAGGCAGAGAACAGAATTAGCAAGATTGAAGATTAATTAGAGAAAACTAAGAAAGAAGTAAGAATTAAATAAGTGATTAAGAGATACTGAAAACAACAGACATATAGAATGACCTCAAAAGAAGTAATATATGCATTGGCTTGCCAGAGGAAGGGAAGAAGGGGAAGAAAGTATTTTATAGAATATAATAGCTGATAACTTCCTTACTCTAAACAACATAAAAGACAATTCAAGAGGCCTAGATTGTACCAAACAAAATTGGCCCAGGCCTAAAAATACCAAGACACATCATATTGAAGAATGAAAAGGATTAAGAATAAAGAAAGGATTCTGAAGGCTGCAAGAGAAAAACAAAGAGTTACATACAGAGAAAAAAACCCTAAGATTATTAGCGGATTTCTCCATACAAACTCTAAAG
Source organism: Erinaceus europaeus (assembly GCF_950295315.1). NCBI lineage: Eukaryota > Metazoa > Chordata > Mammalia > Eulipotyphla > Erinaceidae > Erinaceus > Erinaceus europaeus. The sequence continues at coordinate 78,755,597 of NC_080168.1, read as the reverse complement.
ACCAGAAGAGAATGGCAACATATATCCCAAGCACTCAATGAGAAAGGCTTTCAACCAAGACTACTGTATCCTGCACGACTGTCATTCAGATTAGATGGAGTAATAAAAACCTTCTCAAACAACAGAATAATGGCATTAAAAATATTTTAAATCTACAATATCAATAAATGTCAATGGCCTGAATTTACCTATTAAAAGGTACAGGGTAGAAAGATGGATCAGAAAACACAACACAACCATATCCTATCTGCAAGAATCCCACCTAAGTCATCAGGACAAACACAGACTCAAAGTGAAAGGATGGAAAACTAATATACAAGCTAATGGACCACCACAAAGGGGCAGGAACAACTAGCTATTCTTATATATGACACAATGTACTTTAAAATAAATAATTTTTATAATAGTCTTTTGTTATAATGAAGTTTCCCTTTGGTTTCAACATTATTTTATGAGATTTAACATTTTTAATATATGAGAACATGTAATCTATAAACATATCATAAAGCTTTAGCATGAAGTTCCAGTGAAATTCTGGTGGGAAAAATAAAGAGCATAAAACCTCTTGTGCACTTAAGATAGTAAAAGGATCAACAGATTCATTATAGGAGTAGCAAAAAGAGAATATAGAAAACAGGACAAAAAGGTCATGTGAAAAAGCAATGGCTAATAGATAAAGATAGATTAAGATCAGAATACTTCTAAAGAGGACAACATCAGAGTAAGTGTGCTTCAGAAAAAAATAGTAAAACACTTCTACTCCTTATAGACTATATTTACACAAAGAAGGATCTTCTCTAATCAGTCTACGTATTTATGGATGCTCTGAATTATTATCTGTGGATGTATTTTCTCTGGATTTACAGATATATGTTATAAATTAGAGTGCTTTTCCTTCTTTCTTCCTTTCTTTCTTTCTTTTTTTTTTTTTGCTTCCAGGGTTATCACTGGAGGTTATTGCTTACACTACAAATCCACTCCTCTTAGAAGCTATTATTCCCTTTTGTTGCTCTTGTTGTTTATGGTAGTTGTTGTTATTGTTGTCATTGCTGTTTTTGTTTTTGGATAGGACAGAGAGAAATTGAGAGAGGATGGGAAGACAGTGGGGGAGAGAAAAGCAAACACCTGCAGACCTGCTTCACTGTCTGTGAAGTCACCCCCCTGCAAGTGGGGAGCCAGGGACTTGAACCGGGATCCTTATGCCAGTCCTTGCATTTTGCGCCATGTGTGCTTAACCTGCTGTGCTATTGCCCAGCCCCCTAGAGTGCTTTCTATATATTTTTTTCAGGAGCTCACATCTCTCCCTCTGATGTCAATAGAACCATAAATTCTCTGGTACTGCCACAACCACTCAATTCCCTTTTGTTTCTGTGACCCTCAGCCCTCTACAGGATACCAGTTCCCATCAATACTTCACAATGAATGAGATAAAAATCAATCTGTCAGGCAACACGTTAAAAATTAACATTGGATACTTGCATTTCTCCTTTCTCCTTGATCACCATGGTGAGAATGGTATGAAATTATACCCTTGTTATTTTTATAAGTTTGTGGACCAACATTAAGTCACTAATAAAAATTTAAAAAATAAAAAAATTATATATTTATCTATGTGTATTTAAATTGAAAATACTCAATCACAAATGCCAAGTTGTAAATGTATCCATTATCTTTGACCCATTTTTTACCATAGTCATCATTCTAGCTGTTCTAGACAGGAAAGCATATATCTTAAGCTTTCTCTGCTGGAAGCCCAGCAATATGAAACTTCAAGCAGCTGTACACACTGTATTTCTTTTTTGTCTCACCTATTATACATACAGTTTGACCCCTTTTTAAATAGCTTAAATAAAATCAGCAGTAAATGAATGCTTATTGACAAAATGCACCCATAATGTTCAAAGAACAAATTACTCTTCCTATCTTCCAACTGTTCCTAACATAAGCCCTAGAAATTACTTTTGATATAGATCTGAGAAGTCATGATGCATTTTTTTATTTAAAAACAGAAAAGTACATAAAAACTTTTCTAATAACCCAACACATATCATGTCATTATGAGAAAATGTGTGTGTGTGTGCGTGTGTGCGTGTGTGCGTGTGTGCGTGTGCGTGTGTGTGTGTGTGTGTGATCGATCGGCACTGTGCCTAGTTACTGACCATGTTAGCCAGCTGTTTAAAATTCTAACCCTACTCCCAGGATTAAAGACACTCATATACCATATTTATATAAATTTACTCACTGTACCAAACTTTATTTAGCATGTAGTAATGCATTGGTGCTATAACAGTGAGGTATGACTTTTTAAATTTAATTTTTTTTTTTTTTTACCAGAGCACTGCTCAGCTCTGGCTGACTGAACAGTTCAGTGACTGTTCAGTGCAGGTGACTGAACCTGGGACTTTAGAGCCTCTTTGCATAACCCAGGATCACTATTTTATTCAAATCTTCCTCTTCTGATCATTCAAGACCCTTGTCTGGTTAAATTTCATGCTTCGTGGGAGTTGGGCAGTATACACAGTGGGTTAAGTGCAGGTGGCACAAAGCGCAAGGACCAACTGGTAAGGATCCAGGTTCGAGCCCTGGCTCTCCACCTGCAGGGGAGTCATTTCACAGGTGGTGAAGCCGGTCTGCAGGTGTCTATCTTTCTCTCCCCCTCTCTGTCTTCCCCTCCTCTCACCATTTCTCTCTGTCCTATCCAACAACAACGACATCAATCATAACTACAACAATAAAAACAAGGGCAACAAAAGGAAACAAATAATATTTATAAAAAATTTTGTTTTTAATTTCATGCTTCGTGAAGTTCCCAAGAGTGTGCCCTAACCCTCATTTCTCCTGTCATTCCCTCCCCACAAAGGAGTTCATTCTTCTGAGATGCTACAAAATGTCAAGACCTCTCTCTTCTTCCCACTCCACATCTCACCTCCACTTCAGTGAATTCTGGGCCCTATATAACCACTTCTTTCTTCTTTCTTGTGTAGGACAAGAATGTTTATAAATTGTGGATGGTATAAAGTCTAATTTTTTAACTGTCATCCTAAAGTCATTTGGGCTTTGGAAGATCATAAAAACAGTACCCTCAGGGACACTTAAGGGATCAGACTGTTTTAAACTCAGTGAGTAGCTCTCTGAAATAATGTTTAAGGGTATCAGAGCAGTAAAGAGAAGAAATAATCATTCTCATTTGATTTAAAAAAGGATGTAATCAAGTTATGCGGAACATACTTAGAGCATCGAATCAAAGAAGCCCAACAGGTAGAGGTTACTGAATATTGACTATGATAGTCACTACTTAGGTTGCTAGCAAAATACACTGAGCAAGTGTATGTTCCCGTCAGTTTTTAGTATTCTTCCCACAGTCTCTTCCATCCTAGCTTCTTTCATCTTAACTGTTGAACAATTACCTTTGAGAGCCAATCTTAAAGTAACATGAGTCTAAACTAATTTAATTAAATCAGTGAAAAAACAATGAGCCTTGTTCAGCAATACTAGGTATTTGATCCTCACGAAAGATAACAAAGCAAATTTAGAGAGTCAGTAAGTGGCACACTGCATAGAACACACACATTGCCATGGTAACGCCCAGGGTTCAAGCCTTTGGTCTCTACCTGCAGCTGTAATCTTCACAAGTATTGAAATGGTATCTCTATCTTTCTCTCCCTCTCTATCCCCCTTCCCTCTCCATTTCTGTCTCTATTAAAAAGGAATTTATAAAAAGATATGAGGTCATCTTAGGAAGAACTACCATATTGAAATTCACTAAAGATGTGCCAAAAATTCTCTTAACATACTCTAAACTGATGAGTTATGTGGTGACACATCTGGTAGAGCACAAATGTTACCATGAATCCTCATGAACCCAGGTTCAAGTCCCCAGTCTCCACTTACAGGTATATAAACAGTGGGCCACTGTTATAGGTGTCTCTCCTCTATCTCTCCCTTTCTGTCTCTAATGTTTTTTAATTTATAAAGTGCCAACCTTCAATATATTTTTAAAGATTTTATTTATTTATTTATTTATTTATTTATTTATATTTGAAAGATAGGAGAAGAGAAAGAAAAACCAGGTATCACTCTGATACATGTGCTGCCAGGGATTGAACTTAGGAACTCATGCTTGCTAGTCTAAACCTTTATCCACTGCACCACCTCCCAGACCACTGACTTTCATCTTCTATCAAAGCAAAAGAAAAAAAAAATGGCTGTTGGGAATGGTAGAGTAGTACAGGCACCAAGCCCCTGTGTTAATCTCAATGTCAAAAGGGAACAAAATAGATGAGACTAGATTCTTAATGAGAGTATAAAGACAAAAAATATAATCACCTCATCTGAAACTTATCAAATCTTACTGAGAGAGAAAAAAAATCAATATATTTAGTGAATACATACTTATCACTTACTACATACAAACTATAGAAGGCAACCCGTGTGATAAACAGAATAGGAACTGGATAAAGAAGACATCAGATATTTTCTCAATTGAATACTGTTCTGCAGTGAAAAATGATGGCATTGTATCCCTCAGGACAAAAAAGATGGGCTTGGAGGTAATAATGATAAGTAAAAATAAGGAAAAGTGAAAAACAACAACACATGATTTTACTATTTTTAAAAAATATTTATTTATTCCCTTTTGTTGCCCTTGTTTTATTGTTGTTATTGATGTTGTTGTTGGATAGGACAGAGAGAAATGGAGAGAGGAGGGGAAGACAAAGAAGGGGAGAAAAAGATAGACACCTGCAGACCTGCTTCACTGCCTGTGAAGTGACTCCCCTGCAGGTGGGAAGCCGGGAGCTTGAACCTGGATCCTTACCAGTCGGTCCTTGCACTTTGCGCCATGTGTGCTTAACCCACAGCGCTACCGCCCAACTCCCATGGTTTTACAATTTTATAAACCAATATCAAATCTCTAATAAAAAATAATATGCAGGTCTCAAGGATTATATAATCTAGTTGAATAATAGTTATAAAGAGCTATGCTAAGTACCAAATAATAAAAGGGTTTAAAAAGTGAGCTTTCATATTGTGTCATGAAGTAAGTGGAGCATGCACTGGACATTAAAGGGTATGGAACAGCTGAGGTAGTGAAAAGCTTAGCAGTGTGTAATTGAGTGCCTAGATAATGTCATGTATATAGAAACTGAAATAGAAATCTTCCCAGAATAATGAATGGTTTTCCCTTCTTATTCTAAAGAGGAGCAACTAGAGATGCGATTAAGCTTAATCGTGGACTTTGAATGCTCAGGCTGGGAGTTTGGATTTCTCTTGGTTCTCTTGAATGCCATAGTAAGTGAACCAAAAATATGGCCAGAAGAAAAACTTGAGGAAGATTGAACCTGAGTTTGTACAGTGATTTTTAAAACAGTTAACTGGGTAATACTGCAAGAGTTCAAGCAAGAGATGGCTTTGCTATCCAATACTATTGCTCACTGCAGATAGAAAATCAATCAGGCAATCTTCCTACATTTGTCATCAGGTAGATGGGAAAGGCGACATGAGTACAGAAAAAAGGAGAACACATTTCCTTGTTAGACCAACTCTAACCTACTCATCTCTGCCAATCAAAATCAGTGTTGCACAGATAATGCCAAGTAGCAAATACTTAGCATACCACAAATAATAATACAGATTGTTCTCTTCATCACTAAAGCCCTCTAAAGCATGATCAGATATCAACTGTCAAAAACCAAACAAACCAAGCAAATGACTTCTTAGGAGAGGCAATTTACTATGTACCAGCAGGCCCCCTCAACATTGTGCTGAGTATGCAATACTGCTAGGCCCAACTGTCCCTACAGCAGTCAATCTGTGTAATTGTCACATCACAAGGCAACTTCAGTGGGATAGCCTTGGGACTATTTTGAGACCAGTTTCTTACAAAAAGGAGGCTGGTCTGTTCCCTGTTAGTTACAAAAGCATTGAGCCCTTGGTCCAGTGTTCCTCTCATATCAAAACCAACTAAATGTGTATTAGACCCTCCTGACATCCTGTGGGGCTCAGAGACTCAAACCAATGTGCTACTATGTGATGCTATCTGATGCACTGAGTAGTAAGCTCTCTTCCTCTGAACCTCTGTATCTTGCTGTTTATTGTCATGCCTGTGGAGTTGAAGCATTTCTATCCTATTTGAGGCTGTGCCTCTTTTCAAACCAGCTGGGTGCCAAGATAATAACATTTCAGAAAGGAAAATACCTTATGGTCCATGTTCAGGAGTCTAACAGAACTCCCAGACATCAGTAACAAATGCCCTTGTGTAAGTGGCAGGGCATAGAGTGGGGTAAATGATCCACCACTTTCCTATAGGTGCTAATGAACAGGAACTGTGTCAGTAAACAGAGGCTGTGTGGTGAGAGGCAGAACTGAAATAAACTGTTCAAATAGCCCTGTGGTATTCTTGATCTCCTACAGAAGAATGGATCAGGAAAACTTACTGGGCCTCGGTCAGGAAGGAAAGGACAGCTGCACTGACAGTGCACCACTTGCACCATCATCAATGATTAGAACTATCCTTGTAGAGGAGTGTATCACTAAAAAGAATATCAAAGGAGAGAAAGAAAATCTGGAACTTAAAGAAAAGGAAAAAAAACTGAGGATCTCTTAAGAGATATGGCGAGTGCATTTCTGTGATGAGATAAAAGAGGTTATAGGTCTATTTTAGGTGTATTCCAAAGGTCCCATGATTATGCTACCTTTTGCCTGCACCTGATGTCTGATACGAAGGTGGATCCAAGTTATTGTCTGTGGAGATGATGTCATGGCTGGAAAAAAGGACTAGAAAGCTGGATCAGGGAAGACAGTAGCTCCCAAATATGGGAAAGGTATATAAATATTGTTGAATGTAAACCCCATCGATTTGATCTGATCTGGGGCCCATATTCAGCTTAGGAGACTATGTGACCTCTGCATCCCTGTAGATCTGAGCTCACATTTTGTGGTCATAAGTAGGAATGTCCCAAGTTGCACCAATTTCAGAACTCATCTTCCTCAGGTGGTAGGTAGAGTATGTTATCCAACCTCCCTTCAGAGGATGGAACATTCTCTACCATTGTTGGTCCACATTGAGGGCAAGATCCTATAGGGGAACCCAAAGGAGTCCACTATGTTGTTCCTGAAGGAGATGACATGTGACAATGGAAGAAGGGATCCATTCGAGGTCAAGGTTCATCATTCTCTGTAGGAATCACAAGGCTCCCCAGCGAGGGCCCCAGATGATGGGGTGGCCTGATAGTGACTACAGAGTAATCATTAAAGTATGCCAGTCTTTTGCCCTTATTCAGCTTTTGTAGTCCTTAGTTTTATATGGTTAGCTATAGAGTAACTGAGGGAAGTATAATAGGAAGTAGGTGAGGAGGGTATCTAGGTCTAAGGAGAAACTATTTCATTACGTACTTTATGTTGTCTTTTCAGGTCTTTCTATTTGCTTGCTTGAGTCACTGCAAACTATTGTGCACTTCTGCTTTCAGGTATATATTTTGGAATATACCTAAAATACCTAAAATAGACCTACTAGCTATTTCCAAAACAGAGGCAATATTCCAGCCTTTAGGTTCATCATTAGTCAACAATTTGTTTGGCTTTATATGGTAACTCTCTTTTCAGCCACCAGGTTCCAGATGCTACTATGATGCCAACCAGACTTCCCTGGGCAGATGAACCCACCAAAATCTCCTGGAGCCGCCCCCATTAGACAGTATAATCTTATTGGGAGACAGACTCATTAACATAAACAAGTTCAAAAACTGGTCAAAGTTTTAGACTCTTAAGCATCCTTACATTAGCCTACTTAGGAGTTGATGGGCACAGTGTTCTGAGTCTTTTGACTGATATGCTTTATATGGGAAGGAGGACAGGGGGCCAGGTAGTAGTGCACCAGGAGTATGGAGTATGAAGTACAAGGATCCTGACTCTAGCCCCTGGTTCCCCACCTGCAGGGGGGTTGCTTCACAAGCAATGAAGCAGGTCTCCAGGTATCTATCATTCTCTCCTCCCTCTCTATCTTCCCCTCCTCTCTCAATTTTTCTCTATCCTATCCTATTAAAAAAAGATTGAAAGAGAAATGGCCTTCAGCAGCAGTAGATTCTCATAGTGCATGTACTGATCCCCAGCAATAAGCCTGGAGGCAAATAAAATAAAATAAAATAAAATAAAATAAAATAAAATAAAATAAAATAAAATAAAATAAATGGGAGTTGGGCAGTAGTGCAACGAGTTAAGCTCAGATGGCGCAAAGTGTAAGGACTGGCTTAAGGATCCTGGTTCGAGCCCCTGCCCCCCACCTGCAGGGGAGTCGCTTCACAAGCGGTGAAACACATCTGCAGGTGTCTTTTTTTCCCCTTTATTGCCCTTATTGTTTATTGCTGTTGTTATTATTTCTGTTAGTTGTCACTGATGTTAGATAGGACAGAGAGAAATGGAGAGAGGAGGGGAAAACAGAGGGGGAGAGAAAGATAGACGCCTGCAGACCTGCTTCATCACCTGTGAAGAGAGCCCCCTGCAGGTGGGGGGCTGGGGCTCAAACTGGAATCCCTTGTAGGTCCATGTGTCCTTAACCTACTGTGCTGCCACCTGGCCCTGCAGTTGTCTTTCTCTCCCTCCTCGGTCTTCCCCTTCCATTTCTCTCTGTCCTATACAACAACAGCATCAATAACAACAACAATAATAACTACAACAATAAAACAACAAGGGCAACAAAAGTGAATAAATAGATTTTAAAATAAAATAAAAATAAAAGGAAGGACAGATCATTGGGATGGGAGTTGCTTTATAAAAGTCCACTTGCTGCCCTCTGTTAATTGTTTGCACTTACACATTTGGTTCACAGGTACATTGGTGAAAGGCAACTAATGTTCCCATGTTCATGCATCTCCTGCTTACTATGCAGTGAAAAAAGAAGAAAAAAAAGTCTCATTCAGATCATTATCTACTTTACACTTATGTAGATGTGAAAGGTATACTCTTTGCTGCTCATTATGAGCTTAGGGTTCTTCCCTGACAATGTATCACCCAATAGAATGTATGATTATAATAAGCTAATAAAGAATTTTAAAAAGAATATATAATACATGTCACTTAAATGCACACACATAAACATACAAGCAAAACATATACACACAGAAGAAAAGGAGATGATAGGAATCCAGCTTAAGTAATACTATTTGTTTATTTATTCATTCATTTGTTTTTCCTTCCTTTACCAGAGCACTGCTCATCTCTGACGTATGGTGAAGCAAGGAATTAAACCCAGGGTTTTGGAGCCTCAGGCATGAGAATATCTTTGCATAATGATCAGGCTACCTATCCCCACCCTCAAACAATAATTTTTACAAAGTGATAGAAAAGCCATCATTAAGACTGACTTCTTTGTAGGCAAATCACAATAAATGGTAGCAGTTAAACACAGATAAAGAGAAACCAGGATGCTTGGTAGATGTCTACCATTTTATTCTCATGCAAATTGGCTCACAGGAGATCATGTAATTCAACTGGATGGATTCACATAATTTAAGGAATCTGAGTGAGTTTGTAAGTACTGAATCAAAATTACTCAATGTGTAAGTCAAGTAAATTGGTAGAAAAACAAATCCTAATTCAGTATACTAAAGAATCCAAGATTTGAGGGCACTGGTGTGTTAGAATACATTCAGGAACAATTTTTACAGAAAATAACTGTATTTTAGTGTTTGTCTATTTGTTTCCATAGCTAAGTACTAATACCAGGACCACTCTCTAACTACCAGCATCAAAGATGCAGGAATTTGTAGAACTGGTTTTTGTAACCTGGTATAGGTCACTTCTGATATACCACTGAAAAAAAGAGATTAAAGATAAAACAAATAGCCTCACTAAGCATTACTACCATGGAAACATCATAGTGCAGTGGCAAAAAGCTAGACTGGTGCTAAACAGATTTAAGTTAAAAAAAAACTTCTTAATGAATATTGAATGATTTCACTTAATAGCAGGATTTATAAATAGGAACAGAGAGGAAGAACACAAAGTGAAACACGATGTACTGCACCAAATCAAAAGACTGAGGAGGGAGACATAGGAAAGGGAGGAAGAAAACTTTGAGGGCCTGGTGTATAATAAAATTATATACATGTGTTAATGACTGCACTGTAACTCATTAACCTCCTCAATAAAAATTTTAAAAACTTACTTTTTACTATTGTAATAAGTGAGTACACAGTAAAGTTTTATCAACATCCTTATCTTAATAATAGATAACGCTTTTTTGTCTTGGGCCTTGACTCAAAAGAAGGAAAGAAAAAGTATGGGCATTAACACTAAACAGGACCAAACTTTCCAAATCAAGAACAAAATGAAAGTTGAGGTTGGGAGAAAGTCATCTCTCCTCCTCTCCATGATATATATTATTTTTAAAGGATCCTTGTATTATTTATTTATTTATTTATTTATTTATTTAATAGGACAGAGAAACTGAGAGAGGGCAGATGAGGAGAGAAGAGTGCAGCACTTCTTCACCGCTCCTGAAGCTTCCCCATGCCCGCAGGTGGAGACAGGTGATTTCTGTGTCCTTTGAAGGGGACCAGGTCAGGAGATAAATGGTGGAAAAAAACTCTTAAAAACAGCATTCTGAAATGAACCTCATAGTAGAAACTGTAAATCAGCTATCAGAGGACAAATCCTCCATGCCATGTGCTGTCAATCAGCTCCAGAGGCCAAACCTCCATGGGACATGTGCTTAAATATAAGCTCTCTGAGGAGAGTCTCAGTATGTACATGCAGAAGACGGCATCCTCATTATCTGACCTTCTCACACTGCAGATTAAAGTGAGAGAACGTCTCAGTCCATAATCCAAACAATTTACATAATTGGGTGAAGGATCCAAATTCATGGGAAAGTTTGCCAAAATTTGCAATATATATATATCCCTAATAAATGTGTCCAGCATTCTGTTTCATGCCATTACCTGAATGGTTCCAATGTTCCTTGCTCCACAGTGTTTTCATTTCCCTCCCCTCCTTTGGATCCTTGTGGGGGCCGGACTCCCAAATTCCGAAGTCCTTGTTCATGGTAAAATGCACTGAATTAGGCACAAATCAGCCCCTCTCCCAGTACCATTGTAAATGAATTCTGAAGGAGTCTGAGACATGGAACCCACCTCTGCAGTGAGTCTCCCTGAGTGTGCAAATGTCCAGGGCCTCCAGAGACACATGCCCATCTCTATAGAGAGGAGAGAGGGAGCTCTACCTATATCCTCTGTCCAAGCATATGGTGAAATGAAGAAAAATCTTTCCCCAAAGAAGGAGCATAAGACTTTTAAAAATATATACCCAAGGAGTCGGGCGGTAGCGCAGCAGGTTAAGCGCACTTGTCGCAAAGCGCAGGGACTGGCTCAAGGATCCTCGTTCGAGCCCCCGGCTCCCCACCTGCAGGGGAGTCGCTTCACAAGCGGTGAAGCAGGTCTGCAGGTGTCTGTCTTTCTCTCCCCCCTCTCTGTCTTCCCCTCCTCTCTCCATTTCTCTCTGTCCTATCCAACAACGACGACATCAACAACAATAATAGCTACAACAACAATGGAAACAAGGGCAACAAAAAGGAAATAAATAAATTAATTAATTAAAAAAAAAATATATATATATATATACCCATGGGAGCCAGGCAGCAGAACATCCAGCTGAGTATACACATTACCATACTCGAAGACCCAGGTTCAAGTTCTTGGTCCCCAACTGTAGGGGGAAGCAGGGCTGATCTATGTCTCTCCTCTATTTACCTGTTCTCAGTTGTTATCTGTCCTATCAAACAAACAAAAAATACTTCCCCACCCCATAAATATTTTTAAAGTATTGTCCTCTACCTCACTTTTTTTCTCCTGTAGGCCATTATCTAACACTCTGTGAGTAAAGCACAGCGAGTAAGCCTGCAGATCTGGTGAGATCACTCTGCCCTCGCAAACCCAGCTTGTTCACTCTGCTGGATCTCTGCTTCCATCTCAGCAAAGACTGAAATATCGATGGCCACAGAATGATGGTGGATAATGAGGTGGTGAATCACAATGCTGGCTGAATTTCACTGCTGAAACTTCTTACACGCAGGGGGAAAATAATTTGAAAAGTACGTAAAGTTTTATATATGAAAGAGGGTTGATTTAAAATTAAAAACCAGGCAGAGAGAAAGTTCACTGACAGGGTGCATACTCTGTCTTGCTTGTGCAGGCCCATTTCGAGAACCAGCACCACATGGGAGGGGTTATGGCTCTGGAGAAAGCTCCAGTGCTATGTAGTTGCTCCCTCCCCCACCTCTCTTTCTCACTCCTTTAACTGCATGAAAAAGTTCACCTGGGGTGATATATGCATGGAGCTCCACTCTGAAAAAAAAAAAAAGAACATAAGTGTCTTTTTACAGAGAACCAATAAAATTAAGACCAAAGGGCTTTATTTAAGGAGAGTAATACACACAACTATGAGGCTTCCTTTAATGCTCAATGTATTAAATTCATATATCTGGAGGGAAAAAACTTGCAAAGTAAATGTTATTGAGCACATGGATGCTGAATATAAATTTGATTAATTAAAATCCTCTTCAGTAATTTAAGCTGCAGTTATAAATTGATTCTGGCTCATTCTTTGGAACACATCAGGCACCTAAAACAGCAGACTGATTATGTGTGACTATGAAATGTACGACTTTAATACTAAAACTAGTTACTCAGACACAAAGAAACTCTTAGTGGTGCATTGGTTACAGGTGGTTGAGCACACGTTACAGTGTGTAAGGACCCAAGTTTAAGCCTCTGGTCCCCACCTGCAGAAGGAAAACTTTGTGAGTGGTGAAGCAAAGCTGCAGGTGCCTGCCTCTCTCTCTCTCTCTCTCTTTCTCTCTCTCTCTCCCTCCATTCCTCTCAATTGCTGGCTGTATCAAATAAATAATAAATAATATTTTTAATTTAGAAAACAAACTCAGAGAAAAAATATAAAGTTATCAGAGGAAAAAGAATAAAGGAGTGGCAGTAATGGGCACAGGGGTCATTTTTGATAGTGCAGTGATACTAGCACTTCAGCAGTGGGTGCAGAGACTGATTCACTTACATAAATGTTAAACTACACTCTCCAGATTTTATAGTAGTATTGTAAACTGATAGTAAATCGATTTGTTCAAAGTATAGTACACAAAAAGGCTGAAACGTTTCTTAGTCTTTTTCTTGTTCTGATAGATTATTGGTGCTGCTACCGTTAGACTCTACAGGATTTTTCTTAAGTCTACCAGAAAATGAGAAAATTTTACACTAGTGACACTTAGCATCATAAACTGAACCCTCATATAATAAATGTTTGTTTTAAATTCTTGAAAGTAAGTAGTTAGGCCTTTCAACTTTGGATATCCTGGCCCCTAATCTACTGTCCTATCACTGTGATATATGGCCCTAATCTACTGAAATAATTACTATTATATATATTCTACTATGTTTTATAATATTCAATTATGAAATATAATATATTTTAATATATTCCTGTCATATTTTTATTTTATTTGATGGAGCCAGGTAGGGATAACATCTATTAATAGCTCACCTCTTTATATTAATATGCATTAACATACTATACATAACTATACATTAATCTATTAATAGATCACATAAATATGAATCTATGATAAAAATTACTAAAATGTTTGAGATACTCAAGAATAGGTAAAATATTTATTAACTATTAGTCATACATTAAACACTAACCTTTTTTACACTCTTGCTATATGACAGCTACAGTTTACTCCAAATGTATTGATTTTGCCCTGATTTAGACAGAAAACCACATACCTCCAATGAAGCCTATTCTTTTGTGTGTAGAGAACAAAATTTAAGCTCAAACAAAACCTGGACACTAAGAGTTCTCGGTAGAAATGATAATAGAGAACAGATATGATGATGTTAAACCTTTCTTTCTGAGGGTCTGAGTACTTTTTAAAAAGTGTATTGTTTAAAAGTATGAATTTAAGCTGATCTTCCCAATTTACTTTATTATGTTTTTATTCCTTTTGTTGTGCTAGCTAATCACTAGAACTTTCTCCCACCATAACACTAAGATTTCAAGAGCTAAATAAAAGCCTTTCAGAAGAGCAAAATTTAGAACTACATATTACTTATGCATCCAAAGATGACTTAAACATAATAAAATTCAAGTTATAAAAGTTTTCATCATAAACCAATTACATCCCAGAAATTGAGAATTATGAAATAAAGTGTAATTATTTTAGAAAGAAAGGGTTACTTAAATAGCAGTAAACCCCTATTTGTAGTCCTGGATAGAGAACTGTCAGCAAATAAGGAGGTCAATCCCATAGTAATGATAATGGATGACATATATTAAGTTCACATTAAAAGAGGAGGAAATGAGCAATGCAGTCAGTAGAGCTGAGGTCAGCATAATGATATATTTCAGGAAGAAGCTTCTGAAGGTTTGTCAAGTGAGACAGTGAGGAAGCTTCATCACATGGGAGATATAGGAAGCTGGTACACTTGTAAAGCTTCAGATTTAGGAATAATAAAATGCATTATCTGCTGAAGGCTTTAACTTCCATATAATTTCAATTTTTGACCCAGCATTTGGAGTTAATCAGAAAAAGAGTAAGAATTACTCCCTTTATTTTAGCAGTAAGAAGTGGGTTTCTGGAGAGTGAGACTGTTTCAGCATCACATTGCTTGGACTGCCAGAAGAAAAGCATGCTGCCCATATTGAAAATTTTACCAGCTAAAATCCAGTATTTTTAAGTGAGCTAAATACAGTAGAAAAGTGATTTGTATTACAAAAAATGCATTGAAAGAACAACATAAATCAGAATTAGGAAGATCCAGAAATAAGATGATAGAATTTGTACTATTCCTAATGAAATTCAGGAATTTGAGGGGGGAAGATCAGTAAACTAGACATGAGATAATAATAAAATAGATACTTTTCAGGCAGGAGCCTACCTAGCTGAGCACATATGTTACCATGCACAAGGATCCAGGTTCAAGCCCCCGTCCCCACCTGTAGGGCGCAAGCTTCACAAGCAGTGCTCTAGGTGTTTCTCTCCCTCTCTCTCTTCCTTTCCTATCTCAACTTCTCTCAATCCTAAATAAATAAATGAATATATAATCTAGTAGAAAAGAAAAATGGGTTACCCCAATTAGAATTATATGACATAAAGATGGTGTATTGCACCAAAGTAAAAGACTCTGGGGTGGGTGGAGGGGAGAATACAGGTCCTGGCAAAGGATGGCAGAGGACCTAGTGGGAGTTGTATTGTTATGTGGAAAACTGAGAAATGTTATGCATGTACAAACTATTGTATTTACTATCAAATGTAAAACATTAACCCCCCCCTCCAATAAAGGGAGGGTAGAATTATATGACATTAAGAACTAAGGGACACTAAAAACTAAGGAAATGATAAGATCATCAATGAATGATCCCTAGGGGTGGGGGGAGGAGGGAGTACAAGAGGCAGGGCACAGAATCCCGGTTCAAGCCCCAGCTCCCCACCTACAGGGGAGTCACTTCACAAGCGGTGAAGCAGGTCTGCAGTGTCTTTCTCTCCCCCTGTCTTCCCCTCCTCTCTCCATTTTTCTCTGTCCTATCCAACAACAATGATAACAATAAAACAAGGGCGATGAGTCAGGTGGTAGTGCAGTGGGTTGAGTGCACATGGTGCAGAGATCAAGGACCAATGTGGGGATCCTGGTTTGAGCCCTTGGATCCCCACCTGCAGGGGAGTCATTTCACAGATGGTGAAGCAGGTCTGCAGGTGTCTTTCTCTCCCTCTGTCTTCCCCTCCTCTCTCCATTTCTCTGTCCTATTCAACAATGACATCATCAACAATAATAATAACCACAACCAGGCTAAAACAAGGGGGAAAAAAGGGGGAAAATAGCCTCTAGGAGCAGTGGATTCATGGTGCAGGCACCAAGCCCCAACAATAACTCTGGAGGCAAAAAAAAAAAAAAAAAGGCAACAAAAGGTGTTGTACAGATGTGGTTGAACACTGGCAGGACCCACAAACCACTATATTTCCATGCAAGTATTATTTACATATGCCCCCACCACGTTATCCCCTCAGGGTATTGCTAATTCCCACCAGCTAAAACTACAGCAACCACAACTGAGGAAGTTCCCAGAATGTCTTTTTTTTCCCCCTCCACCCCCTTCCCTAGCCAATTCCGTCCCAACTTACCACTTCCATTTTTACCCTATAAAATCCACTGTTGTTCCTGGTTTTGCCCCTCCTTTCTCTTCCGAATCCCAACCTGGAGAAGGGCTAGCGTGCATAGCGGGAGGTGGCCATTTTGCTAGCTCCACGTGGCCTAAACTCACTGTGCTCTCACCCGACTCTGGAGCGTCCACATGAATAAAGATTTGCATTCCCGTTCCACCACCAGTTCCTGGTCTTTCTCTCTCCCGCTACACAACCCTGACAAAAAGGGAATAAATAAATATTTTTTTAAAAAGCAATAGCAGCAGGGCTCAGACAACTTTTAAGGCAGTACCTTTTCTGTATAATATTACATGGTAGATACATGCCAATATACATTTGTCAAAATCTTCAGAATAGTTTTTGATTATAGTGTAAACTCTGAAATTGGAGTGATATCAGTATAGGTTCATAGTCTTTAACCAATGGACCACTCTGGTGTGGGACAGTGGCAGAGTATCTGAGGAAAATAGGGGATGGGAACTCTTTCTGATCAGTTTTTCTATTAATCTAAAACTGTCCTAAAATAAATAATAAGTACTTCAATAAAGGTATGGAGAAAAAGACAAAATGCACTTGAGAAGGAAGGGACAAATGCTTAACATAGACCAGGAAGGCTCAATAAACATGAATGAGTGCTCAGAGAGAAATGTCAGATTGAAGGACCAAAATTGGCAAAAATCATGTTAGATCAGTTTTTTTTTAGTTAAAAAAAACATTTAAATGGTATACTGAAATAAACAGCATAATTGAAAACACAGAAATTACCTGTAAGACAAGTTAGGGAATTATGAAGAACAATCAGAGCTGTCACATTATTTTAAAAAATCACCATAAATGATATGTGTTTTAAAATTACTATCCAAGCATCTTGTTTCTTTCAAATTTCAATTCTGTCTAAAACTTGAAAAGCCCTCAGAGTGATATTCCTGAGGAAAGATTCAATCAGGATTGTTTGGATTATACACATAACTGCCCTTAATTATATTTAATTAGATTCCTTTTTACTAGTGATTTACAAAATTATAAGGTAATGGGAATACAGTTATCCACCATTTCCATGACCAACATTCTGTATTCCCTGCCAGTAATAACCACATTTCTCCCAAGGTTTCAGATATGGGCTGACTATATTTGTTTTCAAGTTCATGCATATCGATTGTCTATATTCACATGAATGAAATCATCCAGTAGTTGTCCCTCATTTCCTTCCTTACTCCACTAAGCATAAATACCTCCAGTTCCATCCATTTTATCCCAAAGGACACAGTATCATCTTTTTAATTGCTGTGTATTATTACTCAGAGTATATATCCCACAACTTATCCAGTTGACAGACATTTAAGTTATTTTCATATTTTGGCTGTAATGAATAGTACAACTATGGACATGGGGGTACATATGTCCCTTTGAGTTAGTGTTTTCATGTCTTTAGCAGTGTTATTGCTGGATCATAAGGTATTTATTTTCATTTGTATTTAAGGATTCCCCATACTGTTCTCCATGACTACATCAGTTTGCATTCCCACCAGCAATGCAATAAAGTTCCTCTTCCTCCACATTCTGTTCAACACTTACCATTTCACAGAAATTTTTTTTTAAGTAAACACATTTAGGCAATGCTAAATCCCGAATGTTTGGAACACTTTACTTTGGAGCACATAAGCAAATTACTGTTTCTCCATTATCTTTAAGACACAGCAAATACCACATGATTTCCTTTTTTCCACGTCTATTCACTGACGCTAGATCACAACTTATTGTCTCTCTCGTTTAACATAAAATTTCCCTGAATGTTGTGTTTATCTCAGAGGCTGGCAGATATTCCAGAACCATGGACTACACTTAAGAATACTGATTTCTGTGGTCCAGGAGGTGGCACAGTGGACAAAATGTTAGTCTCTCAGGCATGAGGTCTTGAGTTCAATCCCCGGCAGCACATGTACCAGAGTGATGTCTGGTTCTTTCTCTCCTGTCCCTTTCATTAATAAATAATAAAATATTTATGCCCCAGTGGTCAATCAATCCATACCTTTTCATTCTTTTGCTTCTCCAAAAGGTGCTTGCCTTCCCTCCTAAGACAATCTCCACCAACATGAATATGCAGCTCAGTGGTCACCAGAGTATAAATCCCTTATTTTGTGTTCTTTTTACTTAAAGGAATAATTCATCAAATCTTCTGCTGTTCCCATGAATTCCTACTCATGACAATGCTAAGGACAAATGTCAAGCTAGATGGTAACATCTTACCAGTTAAGCACAGGACTCTTGCGTATCTGAGGCCCCAGGTTCAATCTTCTAGAACTCCCTCAATTTCTGTCCCCATATTTTAAAAGGAGAAATGTGACCACTGGACCAGCGAACTTCTTTAGGCCCTAAGTTTCAGCAATAATCCTGGTGGTGGATGGGGAAGTGGATAGAGAGAGATGGAATTCTTACATTTTTCTAACTATATTTATAGAAGAGCCCCCCAAAAAAAAAATCAAAAGAAAAAAGTCTACCAATCCAGCAGTAGTTCATAGTCTGCCCTTCCATCTAAATTATGCTTTTGAGAATCATTTCCCACTAAAAGATCCTGGGGAATTTTGAGGAATAGCTGACTACAAATCAGGAGGATGAAATGTATAAGATAAACTAGAGCATACTCTATCAGAGAGTGAAGAATGTCTCAAAGCTTCCTTCACATAATGCAAAGGACTCAGTAGTCACCAAAAGAAAGACTCCACAACCAAAGTTGAAAATTTTGAGTTTCAGTAGAGATTAGCACTACAATGTCTCAAAACACCAAAGTATTTCAATCTGTGCATTCATAATTCTATCTGATAGAAGGAATAGCCTAAGTGTTCATCTTTGCAAGATGATAGTGTATTAGCTAATAATTTTGCAACCTGGTAAATACTAGGGGGAATTAAGTACTTATATCCTGTCTTTTCCACTCTAGCTATACCTAGAAATATTGAAATAGTAACTGTTTCTTTTTTAAAAAAAATTTTTTTATTGGATAGAGACAGAGCGAAATTGAGAGAGAAGGGGGAGATAGAGAGGAAGAGAGACACCTGCAGACCTGCTTCACTGTCTGTGAAATGACTCCCCTATAGGTGGGTATCCGGAGGCTTGAACCAGGATCCTAACCAGTCCTTGCGCTTTGTGCCACATGCGTTAACCTGCTGCGTTATTGCCCGACTCCCTGAAATAGTAAGTTTTACCTAGTATATGAATAAAGAATGGCAGAATTGTGACATTATTATTCTGTGATCTTAATGTCCAGATTTAAGTAGAGCAGTGGTTTTAAAAATCAACAATATAGAGCACACCATCCACAAAAAGATCTTGCTAAAATAGTTACATCTAATCAAGCCTCCTTTTCTAGATAGCAATATACAGGAAGCAAACAGGACAGAAGCATGCTACCCCATGTGCTGGGGATACAATTAATTTATATATAGTTTATTATGGGTGAGTATATAAATAATCTGGATTTCTTTAACAAATAAATGGAAAAAGCAAAGAAGTGGAGTGATAACTTGTCCATTAAGGAGACCATAAAATGAATATACTGTATAATGAGTCTTAAACGTATGGGTAGGTTCTTGGAAACTTGACTTCTTGTGTAGTACCACAGTGAAATGAATGTTAACATAGATTAAGTGGTTTTAAAGCAAAGTAAAATGTGTCCCCAATGTAGAAAATCCATAAGTTTGATAGTAAAAAGAATATCCATGGGAAAAAAACAATTAAAACAAAATTTTCCTTTTACAATTCACTAAAGATAATTTTTGTGCTTTTCTTTTAAAAAAAAAATCTAGGAAAAAAACCCTAGAACAGAGTTTGGGATAATGCAACTGTATAGTATACTATTTGTTTTTGAAAAGATGAGTAACTTTAAACTAAACAGAAATATACCTGATTCACTTTGATTTTTAAGAAACTGATGCTCTGAGAGCAGTCCTTTCCTCTCTAGAAGGCAAATACACATGAGAGTTGAGTTCGAGTGGTTTATAATTATTCCAAGAGGACTGTGAGTCCAAGTTAATAAACAAGGTTTATAGACCTGAAAAAAGAATGTCATCAACACAAAACCATCTGAGATGATAAAAATGGAAGTAGTTGCTTTATACTTAGTAAAATTCAAATGAGTTTAAAGATATTATTGGTTTACTATTTATCAATATTTGGGCATTTTATTTGTTGTCTTTTGATGTGATAATCAGAAGTTAATTTTTAATTTTGAAGGTTTATAAAAACAACAGAGAAATTGGTAGAATATGAACATTCATGTTATTCATCCAATTCACCAAATTTTAACATTACTTCCTTTTGCTCTTGTGTGCTCATTTGTTCCATTTATATTTTCCAAATCCATTTGTAAGTATCTCTTCACCCCAAACACATTAATGTCATATCTTAACTTAAAAATTAAAGATATTCTGCTATATAATCATGCTATGACAATCACACTTAAGAAATTACCCACAATAATAGTAATAGAGATGAGAGAATGTGTTTTATTATGCAAAGTCCTAAAACCAGCTTTAACACTTTGAAGGCTATTTTATACATCAGGATCTAGATAAGATTCAGTAAATGAACTTGTTTTTTTTCCTTATATCTGTTTCAATATAAACAAGTCCTTCACCTCTTCCTTGGTTTTCATGGCACTGGGTTTTGTTTGCATTTGATCAAATCACTGACTGTCTAAATTCTCTCCCATAATGAATCTAAGTTTCATTAGTAGCTTCAGCTAAAATATTTTTTCAATATTACAGTGACAACTTATATATTTCCTATTTTACTGAATAAGAATGCACATAATGCCCATGGTCCCAATAGCAATTTTGCAATGCTTCATTGCTTGGTCATGAGTAAATATCTTCATTGTAAAGGTCCAGTCTTTCTCCTCCATTTGTAAACAGAAAATTATCTAAAGGGTAAACACTTCAAGACCATGTGAATATCCTGTTCCCCAGTAACTTATTAAGCTTAAAATTACAGGTTGCAAGATAGTAATTTTTTCTGATTTTATTATTCTGTCAATATTTATTAACTGATATATCACAATAACTTTTCTATGTATGTTTTCAATCAAAAAATACAAAAGTGATATCCTGTGAGGGCATCTGTCTCCAGTGATGCCAGAAGCCTCAACTTTAGGCAGACATCAGACCTTTGGCTGGAGATTGCAGAAATACTCCATTTCCCCCACACAGCTTGCTGCATCAGAACACAGGACAATTAGTTCTCTCAGAAGCTATGTTGATTGACAGCACCACTGCCTGAGTTATTCCTGAAGATTTTAATATTAGATTTAATAAGACTAAACATAACTTCTTTAAAAAAATAGAACCTCATTATTTCTGACACCTAGTATTAGGATTCTAGAAAGGTGTAGGAAGTAAATGAAAGCAGGCTTTATCCAGACCATAAAAACACTCAGTAAGTGACTTTACAACTCCTACATTCATACAGATTGAGAGCAATGGAATTTTAACATTTGCTTCTCAATTTGTCTTAACTTTTCCTTAACTTATTATGTATTTAATGCAAAGTCTGCATGAGGCCATTTTGTTAAATTTTTATGCAAGGCACATTAATTTGTGTTCCCTGTATTTTTTTTTAAATTAGCTAAGGAATTGTTAAAAGAACAGCATTTAGCTGTTTGAAAACTGTATTCAAGCAAACAAGAGGCCAATTCCACTAAGTATAAACATGCTGTATAGATTCTTAAACAGTCTCAGTCATAAAGACATGGCCCAGGTGTGTCAAACCATGAACTTAGAAGTTTTGCCCTTTTGATGTCATCTCTATCAGGAACAACACAATAAACCCCTTTGTGGGCCCCCATAGGATCTTGCCCTCAACTTGGATCAATAAGGGTAGAGAAGGTTCCATCCTCCGAAGGGAGGATGGACAACATACTCTATGCTACACCTGAGGAAGATGGGTTGATATTGGGACAGGTTGGAATGTTCTTACTCATGACTACAGAATGTGACCTCAGATCTACAGGGATACAGAGGTCACAGAAGCTCTTAAGCTGAATATGATGGGCCCCAGACCATATCAAATCTATGGGGTTTACAGTCAACAATATTTATAACCCTTCCCCATATTTGGGAGCTACTCTGTTTACTAATCCAGCATTCTATTCCTTTTCTAGCCATGACATCATCACCCCAGACAATAACTTGGATCCACCTGCATATCAAATTTCAGGCTCAGGGGGAAAAAAATGCTACTATAGCCACAGGCCCTTTGAAATATAACTAAAATATGCCTACTAGCTATCTACAAAATGAAGGATTCCCCAACTCTTCATCTGCACTATTCCAGCCTTTAGGTTCATGATTAGTCAACAATTTGTATGACTTTGTATCTTAACTCTCTTTTCAGCCACCAGGTTCCAGATGCTACCATGATGCCAACCAGACTTCCCTGGACAGACGACCGCTTCCCCAGAACACCACCCTACTAGGGAAAGAGAGATGCAGGCCGGGCGTATGGATCGACCAGTCAACACCCATGTTCAGCGGAGAAGCAACTGCAGAAGCCAGACCTTCAGCCTTCTGTATCCCACAATGACATTGGGTCCATACTCCCAGAGGGTTAAAGAATAGGAAAACTATCCGGGGAGGGGATGGGATATGGAGTTCTGATGGTGGGTACTGTGTGGAGTTGTACCCCTCTTATCCTATGGTTTTGTCAAAGTTTCCTTTTTATAAATAAAAAAAAAAAGGTAAGGAGCAGGCAGTGGCACAGAGGGTTAACCAGACTTGGCGCGAAGCACAAGTACCAACATAAGGATCCCGGTTTGAGCCCCTGGCTCCCCACCTGTAGGGGGGTCGCTTCACAGGTGGTAAGGCAGGTCTGTAGGTGTCTATCTTTCTCTCCCCCTCTGCCTTCCCCTCCTCTCTCCATTTCTTTCTGTCCTATCCAAAAGCAATAACAAAAACAACGATGATAAAAAACAAGGGCAACAAAAGGGGAAAAATAAAAATAAATAAATAAATTTAAAAAACAAGGGCAACAAAAGTGAATAAATATATATTTAAAAAGTAACAGTTGAAGGGTTGCATTTCTTTAAAAACGTCTCTGCAGAGGTGTTGGGACTATGTGTAAGCCTGATAGAGCTTAGGGAGAACCACCCCCATCCTTGGATGGAGGTCTGAGAAGATAACCTCTTGGTAAGTCTCTCTCAACCAAGGTGAGCAAAAGGCGGGAAACTCAGACTTAGTTCTTTCCTTCTCGACTCTCAGGCCCACAGAAACCCCAATACTTCCCTCCATTGACTGCAGGCCACATGGCCGCAGATTCACTTATTCAAAGTCACCTTCTGATCATAGAAGAACACACCTTATCACACACTTCATCACACACCTCAGACCCCAGACAAGAGAAATTCCAAACTATATGGCTTTTTGATATCCATCTTCTCTCTGTCGCACCCTATGGGTTTAACCCCTATGCTTCTCTCAAATACCTTTGGATAATTAAGTTGCTTGCATCATGGAGAATAACTGTCTTGTATCTCATCAATTCTTGTCATACCAGCCCTCTACCTTAGGGGCATGCTGACCGTTAAGAAACCTGTAATTTCTGACATATTTCAATAATAGTTCCCTTTGTTTGGTTTTCTATTTAACTCATGTCCACCTTGCTAATAAACAAGTTCTGAGTTCTGGGTTAACACGCTGAGGAGCTCCCTGGTGTCTTTTACTTCGTGTCAACCCTGTCGTGAGCGAGAAAGAACCGGTCCGTTACCTTTCCCCTGGAGATCACCCCCCCAGAGACCCAACACAGAGGATTATAGCAAGTTTTTTCTATTGTCTAAGATTTAAAAAATTAGTTTAGGGGGTGGGTGGTGGCACACCTGATTGAGCATACATGTTAAAATGTGTAAAGTCCTAGGTTCGAGTTCCCGTTCCCCACCTGCAGGGGTAAAGTTTCACGAGTGGTGAAGCAGTGCTGCAGGTGTCTCTCTAACTCTCTTACTCCCTATCTCCCTCTTCCCTCTCGAGTTCTCAATGTCTCTGTCCAATAAAATAAAGATAATAAATTCTTTAAAAGATTTAAAGATTAGTTTAATTATAAATTTTACCTGTAATAATAGCAAATCCACTTTTCTGATCAGATCATATCTACATTGTAGACAGAGTCTAGGTATTTAAAACACTGCTGAGGGGGGGCAGGCAATGATGCACTGGTTTAAGTGCACATAGTACAAAGCATAAAGACCCATGCAAAGATCCCGGTTTAAGCCCCTCCCCCCACCCCACCTACTGGGGGGGGGTCACTTCATAAGCAGTGATGCAGATCTGCAGGTGTCTTATCTTTCTCTCTATCTCCCCTCCCCTCTCAAGTCCTCTGTCCTATTCAATTAAAAAGAATGGGGGAAATAGCCTCCAGGAGCAGTGGATTAGTAGTGCAGGCATGAAGCCCCAGCAATATCCATGAAGGCAAAATTAATTAATTAACTAATTAATTAATTAATACTTCAGAAACCAGATCATTATAGTCAGTGGGACATATCAACTTCCAGAATTATACAGGCAATCATTTGTGCTATTCAGAAAATATTACACTATAAGCTTAAGGTAGATTACTACCCCAAAACAGAACTTTTCTATGATCTAGCTTCACACTTTACTATTTTTAAAATTGTTTTAAATTCTAATATATGTTTGCATTTAATGTATTTTACCCAAAAAAGCCTATGGTTAGAGTCATAAAGAGTTTTATCTGTGCGCTAGGGATATGCTTAATGTACAGGCAAAATTCTTTCAAGCCTGTGGGGTTCTGAGGCCCCAAATTCAATCTCTAGCACAACCATAAGCCAGAGCTGAGCAATGTTCTGGTCTTTCTTCCTCTGTATCAGTTTCTCTGTGATTTTTTTTAAAAAAAGCATTTTTTAAAAGTTTCATTTGTGATAAGTAATATCCTACCAAGAGGCAAGAGGAAATAAGGTTTGGATGCAATAGTAATTCAATATTTCAATGTGAGTTCCCCTAACAAGTTCTCAGTTGTACAACTCTCTCTACTATGCCCCAGTAACAGTCAAAAATAACTTGTGGGGGAGCTAGTATAGTAGTTATGCAAAGTCTCATGCCTGTCTATGGCAATACCACCCTGAACATGCCCAACCTGTCTGATCTCAGAAGTTAAGAAGGGTCTGGCCTGGTGGAGAGAGTCTCATGCCTGAGTCGCCAAGTTCCCAGGTTCAACCTCTGCATCATTGTATGCTAGAGCTGAGCAGTGCTCTAGTATAAAAAAAAATACAATACAATAAAGCAAAGTAAAAAGTGACTTTAAAATGTTAAGAAAATTGAGTCTGAAAAGTCAAGTCAAATCATTTGAGACCTTGGAGAGGATGACTGACTGTAGAAACAGTATCTTAATCAGGGTGATCAGAATCAGTTTAACCTGTGTCATCCTAGAATGCACATATAATTCTTTAAGTATCCAAACATGACACACATACAAATTACAAGGCTCCAAGTTGAGTTCTTCTACATGTTCACCTCACTTCATACCATGCTTTTAAATATAAGAGACAGGCAAAGAGAGAGTCAGAGACCACAGCACATAAACTTCCTTCAGTGCCGTTGGGCCAGACTCAAGCCTGTGTTGTGCATTTGTCAAAGCAGTACACTGACATAGAGAGCTATTACACCAGCCCATACCGTTTTCCAAAGATACACATCTTGATTCTCTGACTTGTCTCTTCTTTTCCCAGTGAAGGGGTAACTATCCTTCATCTGTGGGGTCTCTGCACATCATTTCTTTTTATGATCTCATTATTGAGGAGAAAGACCTTTATAACCACCAAGTTGAAGCATCTTGATAGAAATTTTGCAACCATTACATATCCATTATGAGCTGCTGAATGGTGACCTATCTCAATGCAATATATTATCTCTGAAAGGGATTTTAAATTGCTTTGCCACTCCCCTCTTCTATCTCCTTTGCTTGAGCTATATTAGTGAGGGAACATTAAATGTTCATGAAGGAGAAAGTATTACAAAGTGTAGAGTAGATAAATGATTCCAGAACAGAAATTTCATTCTAAAATTTATCTTCTTTGATGAGGGTCTTTGATATAGCAAAAAAAAAAAAAAGTCTTTATCTAGCTTTCACCAGCTTTTCATTTACTTAGCTATTGATTCAAGATATCTCTCTTCTACTCTGCTAGATAAAAATAAGCTATTTAGAGGCTAGGATTTTGTCAGTGTGCCAGATTCCTAGCACAATTATAGGAAAATAATATAGCATAACTATATTTTCCATTGGATACATGAATGGGAAAAATAATCAGCTTAATCATACTATATTTATCACAGAAGACACTCAATATAGGAATCCTCAGACTGATTTCACACAAATGTTAACAGTAGCAGTCTTTCTTATAAGATCTATTATTTTAATCTCTCTGAACCTCCATCAAGCAATCTCAGTTCTCAGTGAGACTTCATCACTCCAAGCCAAAAACATACTCTGTCACTTGAGGAAGACTGGTCCTGAAATGAGTGCATCCTAGAATGTTCCTAGTTAAGACCACAGAATATGAATTCAGACCACCAGGGACTCAGAGGTTGTATAGGTTCCTGTGCTAAGTATGGCTAGACATGGGTCCTAGGTCAGATCAATAGGGTTTACAGTTAGTGGTATTTATCTACTTTTCCCATATTTGGGAACTTCTCTCTACTGACTCAAGCAAGAAACATCAAAGTGATGAGGAGCTTTACAATAGAGGAATCAGGCTTCATTTGAATCTTAGTGTCTCAAGGATTGAAACAACCAGAAATTGTTGTCTTTTAATGTGATGCAAAAAGAATAGCATACCTCTACAAAGTGTTCTTGACAAAAATATTGAGCCAGAATCAAAATATGTAAACTATAGGAAATACAAATATTTAAAAACTGATGCCACATGAAAATAAACTTTCCTAAAATGAGGACCTTCTACAAAGTTCCAGATTTCAATTTTGATAATTCACTGATCAGGTACTATAACACATCAAAGTGTAAAAAAAAATAATAAAAGTAGAGATGGAGCCAACATGGATGAAAGTAAGTCTTAAGAAACAATTATAGAATTCAACCTTAGGGAGGGGTAGATAGCATAATGGTTATGCAAAAAGATTCCTTTGCCTGGGACTCCAAAGTCCCAGGTTCAATCCCCCTGCACCACAATAAGCCAGAGCTGTGCAGTTTTCTGATGTTTCTCTCTTTCTCTCTCTGCATCTCTTCAAAAATAAAATAAATAAAATACTTAAAAAAAAGAATTCAACCTTAGATCTTGTTTGGGTTCTAATGAAGAAGAATAAAAATGAAAATAAAATAAATCATTTTGCATCATTGAAACAAACATACTGAATGATATACAGCACTATAGTTTTATAAAAGATGTCCAGTAAGGATTACACTGAAGCATTAAAGTATGAAACAACACCGTTTCTAATATTTGTCTTCTAACATTACAGAAAGGAAGGGAAAATGTTATAAAACAAAATGGTAAACTCATAACAAACTTTAAAAAAATATTTTAATTATATTTTATTTGATAGGACAGAGAGAAACTAAAAGGGAAAGTTTATGGAGAAGGAGAGAGAAACCGAGAGAGAGAGCTGAAGAATTGCTTCACCACACATGAAGCTTTCCCCTTCAGGGGCTTGATTCTAGGTCCTTGTGCATGGTAACATGTGCACTTAACCAGGTGTGCTACTGCCCATCCCTGATAAAAGGTTTTATGTTGAACATATTGAATCTGTATTCATTCTTCTTTGTTTATGTTGGGAAAAAAAAAGTCTTAGGGGGTTGGGTAATGGCACATGTCATTGAGCACACATGTTACAGTGCTCAAGGACCCAGGTTTGACCACCACCACCTGCAGGGGGAAAGCTTTGCATAAGGTAAAGGAGTGTTGCAAATGTCTCTCTGTCTCTCTATCATCCCAGTTCCTCTTGGTTTTTTACTGTCTCTGGGTAATAAAGACTATAACGATTTTTTTTAAGAAAAAAAATTTAAGAGTAATTACTGATACTATAAAGATATTTTAAAACTGGTTAGCTAATTTTTAAAAGCATCTCTTAAAAAGTAACAAAAGGCTTGGGTATATTTGTCTCAACAAAAAATGTGATTACCCTTCCAAGATGAATATTTTGAGGGAGCAAAACTCATTTGAGCTTTTTTTTTTTTATCTTTATTGGATAGAGACTGCCAGAAATTGAGATGAATGAGGAGATAGGGATAGAGACAAGAGAGACACCTGTAGCCCTGCTTCAGCTTTTGTGAGGCTTTCCCTCTACAGGTGGGAGCTGGGGCCTTGAACCCGGTCGTTGCACACTGTAATATGTGTGCTCAATCAGGTACGCCACCACCCGGCCCCTACTCTTTTGAGTTTTAAGTACTAGTGTATTTGCTTTAAAATGCAGCCACTTATATTTGAAGCCTTCCAAATATCGGTGTTTACTTAAGGTAAAAAGATCATGTCTCTAAAACGAAAAAGATCAAACCCCCATTCCTCCACTGCTAATGGAAATAAGTGTCAAGTTGAAGACAGATTGCTGTATTTCATGGCCAGTTCTTTGATCTTTGATCCAGAAGCTTTTTTTTTTCTCATTTATGACAGCTATCTTTGAGTACCACCACTGCTCTAATATTCTGGCCTAGGTCCAAATGTGAGACTCTTCCCTTGAGCAAAATTAAAACTGAAATATTTATGTAAGATGTAAGCTAAAATTTGGATATAATAAAAAAACATATAGGAACCAAGGGTAGCAGATACTTAGATCAGGAGGTACAGTAATTATGAATTCCCGAAAAGAGGGGTACAACTTCACACAATTCCCACCACCAGACCTCCGTATCCCATTCTTCAACCCTTTAACCTTCATTTTCAAATGGAAACTATATTTTACCATACTTTAATGATGACTCTTTAGTCACTATCAGGCCACCCCATTAGATGGGGCCCTAATCAGGGAATCCTGAGATTTCCAAACAGACATGATGGGCCTAGATCTTGAATAAATCCCTCTCTTCATTGTTACTGGTCATTTCTATCAGGAACAACACAATAGACCCCTCTGTGGGCTCCCCATAGGACTTTGCCCTCAACTTGGATCAACAACAGTAGAGAAGGTTCCATCCTCCGAAAGGAGGATAGACAACATACTCTATGCTACACCTGAGGAAGATGGGTTGATATTGGAACAGCTTGGAATGTTCCTACTCATGACCACAGAATGTGACCTCAGATCTACAAGAATGCAGAGGTCACATAGGCTCCTAAACTGAATACGGACCCCAGACCACATCAAATCAATGGGGTTTACAGTCAACAATATTTATACCCCTTCCCCATATTTGGGAGCTACTCTCTTCCCTGATCCAGCTTTCTGTCCCTTTTCCAGCCATGGTATCACCTCCCCAGACAATAACTCGGATCCACCTGCATATCAAATTTCAGGCTCAGAGAGAAAAAGAAAAAAAACTAATATAGCTACAAGCCCTTTGAAATATAACTAAAATATAGCTACTAGCTATCTACAAAATGGAGGACCCCCAACAATTCATCTGCACTATTCCAGCCTTTAGGTCCATGATTGTTCAACAATTTGACTTTGTATCTTAACTCTTTTTTCAGCCACCAGGTTCCGGATGCTACCATGATGCCAACCAGACTTCCCTGGACAGACAACCCCACCAATGTGTCGTGGAGCTCCGCTTCCCCAGAGCCCCACCCTACTAGGGAAAGAGAGACGCAGGCTGGGAGTATGGATTGACCAGTCAACACCCATGTTCAACAGGGAAGCAATTACAGAAGACAGATCTTCCACCTTCTGCATCCCACAAAGACTTTGGGTCCATACTCCCAGAGGGATAAAGAATAGGAAAGCTATCAGGGGCGGGGATGGGATACGGAGATCTGTTGGTGGGTATTGTGTGGAGTTGTACCCCTCTTATCCTATGGATTTGTTAATGTCTCCTTTTTTAAATAAGTTTTAAAAAATAAAAAGAAAATCAAGGGGACTTGGTGTATTGCACCAATGTAAAAGACTGTGGGGGGAGGTGGGGAGTTCAGGTCCTGGAATGTGATGACAGAGGACCTAGTGGGGGTTGTATTGTTATGTGGAAAACTGAGAAATGTTATGCATGTACAAACTATTGTATTTCCTGTCAACTGTAAAACGTTAATCCCCGAATAAAGAAATAAAACTGAGAAAAAGAAAATCAAGGAAACTCAAGAGAAAGAATGCATTGCCTCCCAACAGAAGTCAGAAACCATTCCGGTTATCTATTGCAACATAACTATGCCAAAAACTTCATGATTAATAAAACTTATTATATTTCACAATTTTGTATGTCAGGAATTTGGAAAAGACTTGCTTGGAGAATTTAACAACCACAATGGTATCCTTTGGATCAACCAGTGATCGGCTAGTGAGTATGGTCTAGATTAAAGATTAAAAAAAAAAAAAGTCTGTACTCACATGCCTGGTGTCTTCAGATGGCTAAAAGGCTGAACTCAGAGGGATCCTTGACTTTTCTATGTACTCTCACAGTGTCTCTGGAGTTGTTCAGGCAGAGAAGTTTGAGTGTGTACATGGTGAGCAAAGTTCCAAAAGTCAGTGTTGCAAGACTCAATAGACTCAAACAGAGACTGTCATCTACTTAGTGGCCATACCTGGAACTGATACAGAGCCACTTTTCCACACTCCCAATCAGTAAGTACTTTGCAGGCCATAGCAGAGTCAAGAAGCATTTTAATATTAGACTTGTCTCCCAGTGGGGCCATCTTTAATCTGCAAAAGCAAACAAATTCAGTCCAAGGAGAATTAGATATTTTATAAGAAAAAAAATTTTCTGGATACTTATGCACATTATTCAAATTCCCTCCCACCCACAGGTACAACTTGTTTTTTACGAAAGTGAACTATAATGTAGAATGAAAACAAAAAAATATTTGTAGAAAACAGGTTACTGATATCTCTGCTTTAAAGGAGCACATAGCCTAACTTAAGGGAAAGTGTAGTGTCTATATCAGCAATGGTCAAAGAGATGTCACATAGAGTTGTGGGATGCTGCTCTGGGTCCCCCGACCCCCTGACCACTTGTGGCAAAGGTCAGAGTAGCCCCCTGGAAGTCCTGGGGTAGCACTGCATGGCAAGGGCAAGTGCTCAGAGAGACAAGCAGTCAGCTCTGGAAGAGCCTCAGTGGGTTGACTCATTTATTGAGGGAGAAAGCAAGCAGATAAACTTTGCACAGGGAGATGGTTAAGGTAATCATTAAGACAAACACAAAGCAACACAATGCATAGTCACATTTTGACCTACAAACTATTTGATCACAAGTGAAGAGTTACCACCATACAAGGTTTGATCACAAGCTCATAATGCAATTTTCCCAGGGAGTAAATTACAGGCACTTCAGAGGAAAGGGAGGAGGGGGGCAGTTGAGTAACAGGAGTTTGTGGTGGTTTTCAAGTTTGGCCATACACAATGTACAGTAATTCATGGCCTTTGTTTTAAGGGGAGAGGAGGGGCATGTGCAGAAAGGTAACCCCCATCCAAAGAAGCCATCCATATTAGTTCACAAGGTCGGGAGAACCTGCCATTATCTCAACTGGAGGGAGGAGAGCCTGGTGTTGACCCACTCAGACCTCATGGAAAGAATGGCCTGGACTTCCCAGGCAGTGGGCCCACTCTCCAACATGGAGCCTGAATCTCCCTTCTACATCACAGCTTCCGAGAACTCCTTACTCCAGCCTGAGGAAAAGCAGGGAATAGTCACATCACACAGCTATTTTCTTTCCTAAGACATGATAGTATCACTCAACATATGGACCTCTAAATGAGAAAGGGCTGGGAGCCTCTGTAACTTTTTACATAGAGAATGAAACCAAGAATACACTTCTGTGTATGGCTCCTTCCCAAGACCACACAGGCCACAGATCTGAGACAATTTCTTTGATGATCTTCTCTTGCTGAGAAGTTGGTTATTTATCTATTTATTTAGACACCAGGGCTGTTACTACCATGATGGATCTATTGCTCCCAGTGGCCATCTTTCCCCTTTTTTTAATGCAGTAGTAAACAGAGAAATTGAGAGGGGAAAGAGAAAGAGAGACACCTGAAACAATACTTCAGTATTCATGAAGCTTTCCCCTGCAGATGGGGACCAGGAACTTGAACCCAGGTTCTTGTGCACAGTAATATACATACTCTACTGGGTATACCAATACCTAGCCCCTAGGAAACTTTATCTTTATGTGGATTTGTATGCACATGAACAGAAATAATTCCTAGTGAATAAAAAGTTTTACCATATTTTAATATTATTGCTTGTCTATCTGCTCACATAATATAGTGCAAAGTTGTTAGGGATATTGTTCTTTTGGTATAGACAGCAGAATAGTTTCTTTTATTTCCAGGAGAATTAACTATGTTGGGTTCCCAGGATAATTTTGCACACATTCAGTAAGAAATACAGCCTGCTCACATAGCCCCACAGACTCAATTACTTTGCATACATATCAGCAATGTGATCAGAATCTGGAATTAAACTGGCAGTCAGCATGACAATATATTTTGATTACAGGTT
The DNA here is from genome assembly GCF_950295315.1 of Erinaceus europaeus. NCBI lineage: Eukaryota > Metazoa > Chordata > Mammalia > Eulipotyphla > Erinaceidae > Erinaceus > Erinaceus europaeus. Next base: position 78,722,800 of record NC_080168.1, on the reverse strand, counting down.
AGTAGAAATGATCTGAGGGAAAGTTACCAACACATTTCACTATTTCCTTTCTTAGAATAGCCATACCCCCAAAAAAAAAAAAAAAGGGAGTCGGGCTGTAGCTCAGCAGGTTAAGCGCAGGTGGCGCAAAGCACAAGGACCAGCATAAGGATCCCGGTTCGAACCCCGGCTCCCCACCTTCAGGGGAGTCGCTTCACAGGCGGTGAAGCAGGTCTGCAGGTGTCTATCTTTCTCTCCTCCTCTCTGTCTTCCCCTCCTCTCTCCATTTCTCTCTGTCCTATCCAACAACTACAACAACAATAATAACTACAACAATAAAACAACAAGGGCAACAAATGGGAATAAATAAATAAAATAAATTTAAAAAAAAAGAATAGCCATACCCATTCCCCAGGAGATAGAAATTCTATCTGACCAAAACACTTTCTTCATTCTTGTTTAGCAACCTTGTTCAATATACTTGGCACTCTTTTAAATATGTGATTTTTGTCTATTGTGTGTTGTAAAATGAAGTTGTATTGTTGTACACATTCTCTTTCTACCTCTCTCTGGACTCTTTCTTTTTAAAATATTTACCTCATTCTTTCTACCTTTTTTTTCCTCCAGGGGTATTGCTGGGGCTTGGAGCCTGTGCTACAAATCCACTGCTCCTGGAAGCCATTTTTTCCATTTTGTTGTTATTGTTGTTGGATAGGACTGAGAGAAATCAAGAGAGGATGGGAAGACAGAGACAGGGAGAGAAAGATACACATGCAGACCTGATTCACCGTTTGTGAAGAGCAACCTCCCTGCAGGTGGGGAGCCAGCCGGGAGCTCAAACTGTTTCTTATGCTAGTCCTTGTGCTTAGCGCCATGTACACTTAACCTGCTTGGCTACTGCCTGGCCCCACCCCTTCTACTTAATCTTTACAAGACTATCCTCAAAAAGTAAAGGACTGTCTGTCCCCTTTAATCTATATTTAGAAAGTTCACAATACTAGAATTCAGTTTTCTTTTTTCTAGAATAATTTTATTTTCACTTACGTATTTATCAATGATGAGAAAATATTCTCATTAATCTAATAATTTTTTAATTTTACTTTTTATGTTCTTGTGTGATATATTGATTCTGCTCTCCTTGATTGAGTCTTAGAGTGTATGAACTGTATGGGTGGGGTGGGGACACAGAGCTTTGGTGGTGGGTGTGGTATGAAACTACACTATTATTTCATAATCTTATAATGCACTATTAATTCAATGTCAGAGGAACAATAGATATAATTTCTCAAGTTCTTTGACTAGATTTTAGTTCTGAGTATAGATTCCTTTAAGCACTTAATGTTTCTAATTTGTAAACTGACTGAACTCTGACACTAGCTTAAATTGTTAAAGCATTTCTAAGGGGAGTCGGGCTGTAGCGCAGCAGGTTAAGCGCAGGTGGCGCAAAGCACAAGGACCGGCATAAGGATCCCAGTTCGAACCCTGCCTCCCCACCTGCAGGGGAGTCGCTTCACAGGCGGTGAAGCAGGTCTGCAGGTGTCTATCTTTCTCTCCTCCCCTCTGTCTTCCCCTCCTCTCTCTATTTCTCTCTGTCCTATCCAACAACGACAACAACAATAATAACTACAACAATAAAACAACAAGGGCAACAAAAGGGAATAAATAAATAAAATAAATATTTTTAAAAATTTTTTTAAAAAAAGCATTTCTAAAAATAGCTTGTTTAAGTACTATACCTACAACCTTAGATCAGATAGACTATCTGGTTAAGGCAAAATTTTGTAAAGTCATGGACATACCTGAAATAGACTTCCTAGCTTATTCCTTCATGAAGACCCCTAATTTCATCTTCTAAATTCTTACCTTTAAGTTCCTAATTATTAAACAATTTGTTCTTATATTAATGTTTTTCAGCCACCAAGTTGCCCATGCTACCATGATTCCATCCTGACTTCCCTGGGCAGACCTCTCCAGAGCACTGCCCCACTAGGGAGAGATAGAAACAGGTTGGGGGTATGGATCAACCTGTCAATGCCCATGCTCAGCAGAGAAGCAATTACAGAAGACAGAACTCCTACCTTCTGCACCCCAAAAACAACCTTGATCCATACTCCCAATGGGGGAGAAGTGATACAATGAAGATTAGAGGGCTCTGAACTCCAGGCTCCATCAGCATCTAGAGAGAGAAAGAAAGAAAATAAGAGGGACATATGTAGGTAGTTATGTTGTAATGAGTGGCTTGGAGGGGAAGAGAGGATTGAAAAAAAAAGGGGGGGCAACTATGTATAAATGTTGACAGATAGTTGTAGAGAAGATAGTTGGCCCATGTGTACAGCCTTAGGGGGAACTGTGGTGGATTGCAGTGAGGAAATCTCCAGAACTCTGGTAGTGGGAATGGTGTGGATTCAAAGCCCTGTTCACATGTAATTCTGTAATATAAAAATAAAAAGATTAATTTCATAAAAGAGGCTTTGAATTCTAGAGAGAGAGAAAGGATAGGGGGACTGGATCATTATTTAACACCATACACAATAGTCAACTCAAAATGAATGAAACAACTGTATAGTAGACCTGAAACCATAAATATAAGAAATACTGGCAAAGCATTTAGGATCATTGACCATGGAAATGACTTTGGGTACTCAACTCCAAAAGAAAAGGAAACAAAAGTAAAAGTAAATGGGAATAAATCAAATATAGTGCTTTTTAGTAAAAGAAACTGCTTTCAAAAAAAAAAGAAAAAGAAAAAGGCAGCTAACTGACTGGTATAATACATTAACATATAATAAAAAAGAGTTAACATTCACAATATTTAAGAAATTCATATAGATCAAGAATAACAATAAAACAATTAAAAGGTAGACAGAAGCTTTGAACAGATATTTGTCCAAAGACATACAGGTGGCAAATATTCATGTGGAAAAATTGCTCAAACCCCCCCTCACTAGGGAAATGCAATTCAAAACCACAATGAGATGCTCACATCTTTGAAAATGTACTACTGCAAAATGACTAGAAGATGTTCAATGGCCAAAGTGTACAAAGTAAGCATGTAAATTGGCATAGTCTCCATGGAAATAATGGCAATTTCTTTTAAAAATAAAAGGAGGGGTTAAGCGTAGGTGGCGCCAAGCGCAAGGACCGGCGTAAAGATCCTGGTTCGAGCCCCCGGCTCCCCACCTGCAAGGGAGTCCCTTCACAGGAGGTGAAGCAGGTCTGCAGGTGTCTATCTTTCTCTCCCCCTCTCTGTCTTCCCCTCCTCTCTCCATTTCTCTCTGTCCTATCCAACAACAATGACATCGATAATAACTACAACAATAAAACAACAAGGGCAACAAAAGGGAATAAAAAATAAGAAAATTAAAAATAAAAGGAGAAAAAAAGTCATCAAAATAAAAATGCCATATGAACTAGCAATGACACTTTTAAAGACTGAAAGCAAGAATGTACAAAGATATACATCCTTATATTAATAGTCACAGTAATCAAGACACTGAAACAATTTAAGTGCCCATTCAAATGACAAAGTAAAGAACTTGTGGTATATATACTCAACAGAATATTGCTCATCTATTCCCAAAAGATAGGTCTGCTTTTTTTTTATGACAGTATGGATGTAACTTGAGGTGACTATTCATATTGAAATAAATCAGAAAGTGAACAAAAATTACTGGATTGTTTCTTTCATACATATAATACTAATGACCAAAGCAAACAAATAAACAAATCATAACACCAATAACTCTTAAACACTACAAAGTAATACTACTGTTACCAGAGAGGGAGCACGATGGAAGATAAGGGTAGAAAAAAATCAATCTAATTATAACAATGACATCAAAACTTTGGTGGTGGATATGTAAGGCACACACATATACACACACAAATTTGTACTAACAAAATGTATACAATATTATAAAACAATGATAAATTGAATTTAACTACATAATAGTCTATTCCCAATATAATATTTTTCATTTCCATCTAAACTAACTAATATAAACCTAGATTATTGTAACCTCTTCCACCTGGAATTCTTTGTACTATCCTTGTCTCCTACAGTCAATTTTCTGCCCCACAGTCAGTTTCCCTGTATTATAATGCCCCCACACTTCCTACTGTGACCTGCACAGTGCTCTAAGGTCTGTCAATTGCTTATCTCCCCAATCTCATGTCCTACCACTCTTCTCACTTCCTGAACGCTAACTATAATTAGACTTTTTTCTTCAAATATCTTGAGTCAACTCCATATCCAGGGTCTTAGTATTTACCTTTTTCTCTATTTAAAAATTTCTTGTCATGGGCTGGGGAGATAGCACAATGCTTATACAAAAAAACCCTGAGCCCCCAGGCTCAATCCCTGGTACCACCATAAGCCAGAGCTTAGCAGTGCTTTAGAGAAAGAAGAAAGAAAGAAAGAAAGAAAGAAAGAAAGAAAGAAAGAAAGAAAGAAAGAAAGAAAGAAAGAAAGAAAGAGGGAGGAAAGAGGGAGGGAGGGAGGGAGGAAGGAAGGAAGGAAGGAAGGAAGGAAGGAAGGAAGGAAGGAAGAAAGGAAGGGTAAGTTGGGGGGTAGATAGCATAATGGTTATGCAAAGAGACTCTCATACCTGAGGCTCCCAAGTCCCAGGTTCAATCCCCTGTACCACCATAAGCCAAAGCTATGCAGTGCTTCGGTGTTTCTCTCTGTGTCTCTCTCTGGCTCTCTCTCAAAAATAAAATAAAATACTTTTTTTTTTAAAAAAAGGAAGGAAGGAAGGAAGAAAGAAAGAAAGAAAGAAAGAAAGAGAGAAAAGTGACTTTAGTCCCAATTATTACAGCTCAATTATCTTTATTATTCACATCATCTAATTCATACTTGGAAAATCTTTTCTAACAACTTTACCTAAAACACTTCCCAACTCTCATCCTTAAATACTGTATCATTGTTCTCCTCAATAACCTCCACAACCTGGTCCATTATTATATAGGATTATGTATATTATGATCTTTCTTCCCAAACAGAACAGAAGCATTAAGAAGAGGGGAAATATAATTACACTATATTGCATCTCTATTCACATATAGAACAGTGCCTGAATAGTGGTAGGATCTTAAATAGTTACTGAGAGAAAAATTCCCTAGACTGCTTTTAAAAAAATTAAGTGTGTGTGGTGGGGGGAGGGCAAGAAATAAGAACTGACAGGATAGCTGGAACTGAAAGGAAGTTACAGAAAACATCCCTTTGCTCAATTAGAGAGCTTTTTTTATAAGAGACAGAACATCCTTAACCTAATTACATTTGCAGAAATCTAACAGATTTTAAATACTGTTTAAAAGGTACAGAAAACACTGTAGAGAATGTCAAACTTCTGACAGGAAGATGACAGTTGAAATCTGTCAGGAATATGTAATGAACATATTCTGACTGAATAGGCTGTGATTAATAGATTGCATCTTAGAACAAATATATTTCAGTAATGCATTCAGAATTTGATTAATTTTTAGTTACCCTATACACTTATGTTAGTTGGTGCAGCTTCCTCATTTTTTGCTTGAAAAATTATGCTTTTTATAATTCAGATATAAAAGAAATATGTAGTCTATCTTGTCACATATTTTCATATTTAATTTCTTCATTTATTGGGTTTTCAGGTTGCGCAAGTATTGCTGAATTACATAATTAACATCTTTTCTGGAATAAAATACAAGTAGAAAGTGAGTTTCTTAAAATCCTGAAAATCACACCTATGGACATCTAATCTTTGACAAAGGTGTCCAGACTATTAAGTGGAGAAAGGAGAGTCTCTTCAACAAATGGTGTTGGAAAAAATAGGTTGAAACATGCAGAAGAATGAAACTGAACCACTATATTTCACCAGACACAAAATTAAATTCCAAATGGGTCAAGGACTTGGATGTCAGACCAGAAACTATCAAATACTTAGAGGAAAATATTAGCAGAACTCTTTTCTTAATAAACCTTAAAGACATCTTCAATGATATAAATATAGTGACAAAGATGACTTAAATAAATAAATAAATAAATAAACCAATGTGACTACATCAAATTTAAAAGAAGCTTCTGCACAGCAAAAGAAACCACAACCCAAACAAAGAGATCCTGTACATAATGGGAGAAGATCTTTACATGCCATACATCAGAAGAGCTTAATAACCAAAATATATAAAGAGCTTGCCAAACTCAAGAAGAAAACAAATGACCTTATCCAAAAATGGGGAGAGGACATGAACAGAATTCACCACAGAAGAGATCTGAAAAGTCAAGAAACACATGAAAAAAAAAATGCACCAAGTCTCTGATTGTCAGAGAAATGCAAACAAAGACAACAATGAGATACCACTTCACTCCTGTGAGAATATCATACATCTGAAAAAGTAGCAGCAACAAATGCTGGAGAGGTTGTAGGGACAAAGGAACTGAAACTATTGTACTTACTGGCAACTATAAAACATTAATCCCCCAATAAAGGGGGGAAAAGATATAAAGCAAATACATATCTATATAGATAGATAGGTATAGATATATAGATATATATCCTACTTGTCATAAAAAAAGGGGAGAGGGTGCAACAGGATATTCAAAGAGATTCAAAAGGCTAACAGACATTAAAAAAAATGTGCTCCAAGTCATTGTCAGAGAAATGCAAATAAAGACAACAATGAGATAGCACTTCACTCCTCAGAATTTTATACATCAGAAAGGATAGTAACAACAAATGCTGGAGAGGTTGTGGGGGCAAAGAAACACTTCTGCACTGCTGATGAAAATGTAAATTGTTCCAAACCCTGTGGAGAACTATCAGGAATTCCTCTCCTAGGGATATACACTAAGGAGTCAAACATACCCAATCAAAAAATGTGTACACCTATATCTATAGCAGTACAATTTGTAATAGCCCAAACCTGGAAGCAACCCAGGTATCCAACAACAGATGAATGGCTGAACAAGTTGTGGTATATATATATATATATATATATATATATATATATATATATATATATATATATATATTACTCAGCTACTAAAAATGGTGATTTCACTTTCTTCACCTCATTTTAGATGGAGCTTGAAAGAATCATGTTATGTAAGATAAGTCAAAAAGAGAATGATGAACATGGGATGACCCTACTCATTGACAGAAGTTGAAAAATAAGAACAGAAGGGAAAGCACAAAGCAGAACTTGGACTGGATTTTGTAGATTGCAACACAGTGAAGGTCTCTGGGGTTGGGGGGCTAATGTTCATGACCTGAAACATGGTGGCAGAGGACCTAGGCATGGGATAGAGTGCTATGTGGAAAACTGAGAAATGTTACACATGTACCAACTACTATAAGTTACTGTCAACATTTACTGTAAACCATTAATCCATTCAATAAAGAAAAATGTTAAAGCATTTATAATATTAATTTAAAAATGGTATGAAGGAAAGTAAACTTTTTAAATAGCCTAATTATGGGATCAAACTTAATTGCCCATGGACAGATGACTGGATAAAAATCTTATAGGATTTATACATAGTGGAATACTAATTGGCTAATTGTCACTTGGGACAAATGGATAGAACTAGAGGTAACTATGCTAGTGAAATGAGGAAATAAATGAAGGGCAACTTGATTATTTTACTCATATGGACTATACATAACTAAAGTAAGTGAACTAGTAAAAACACAATACAAACTGGAATTTTTAGATAAGTGGCAGGTGTGGGAAGAAAGATAGGTGGAAATTGACATCAAAATTAATGCAAAGACTCTAGTATATATGTTAAACAGCAAAAGTAAAAAAAAAACTATACTTCCCAATCCATATCAAATAATATTGCATCTGCCAATTGCAACCTAATCAACGCAATGATTGCCACCTCAACATGCTTCAGCTCAGACTGTGTCCAGAGACTTCACGTGTGGAATGGCAACCCTTCAGCTTCATTACTCGGGTGAGACCTTTCCTTTCGTAGTATTCTCTAATTCCATCCCAGGTGGTTCACTTTCTAACAAAGTCCCAAAACCTAGATATAGACCAGGTTCTATGAGAGAGAGCATATGTTCACACGTATCCATAAACTAGTGCAAAATATATACCTGAAAGCAGAAGTACACTAGAGTTTGCAGTGAGTACCCCCCCCCCCCAACACTTCCTCTCCACTATTCCAACCTTTGGGTCCATGATTGCTCAACAATTTGTTTGGCTTTGTATGTTAACTCTCTTTTCAGCCACCAGGTTCCAGATGCCATCGGGATGCCGGCCAGGCTTCCCTGGACTGAAGACCCCACCAATGTGTCCTGGAGCTCCGCTTCCCCAGAGACCCACCCTACGAGGGAAAGAGAGAGGCAGACTGGGGTATGGACCAACCAGTTAATGCCCATGTTCAGTGGGGAAGCAATTACAGAAGCCAGACCTTCCACCTTCTGCAACCCACAAAGACCCTGGGTCCATGCTCCCAGAGGGATAGAGAATGGGACAGCTATCAGGGGAGGGGGTGTGATATGGAGACTGGGTGGTGGGAATTGTGTGGAGTTGTACCCCTCCTACCCTATGATTTTGCTAATTTATCCTTTCTTAAATAAAAAATAAATTAAAAAAAAAAGCTGTTCAGGAAATGGCTTATACACATGAGATTAGTTCTCCTGATAACTAGGAGAGATCTGATGGGGTGAGTGGTGTATTTAGTGATGTCTTTCACTGGGGAATTTATTTATATTTTAATTTACTTTTATTTATCTATTATTGGATAGGGAAGGGAGACACCTGCAGTCCTGCTTCACTACTTGTGAAGCTTTCACCCTGCAAGTGGGGACCAGGAGCTTGAACCTGTGTCCTTGCACACTGTAATGTTTTTGCTTAACCAGGTGTGCCACCACCTGGCCCCTTTAGGGAATTTCAAGTTGTCCAAGTGTTTCTTTCATGATGTGCATTTACCAAAATAATAATAAAAGTGACTAAAAGCAAAAAAAAAAAATCTATACTTACAATATTATATTATTCAATAAATAATATAGAAGGAGCAAATTATTCAGTAGCACTTTTGTATTCAAAGGAAGGGAACTCACTGTCATCTTAAGATAAATAGCTATAACTAGAATGTGTATTATGTAAATCCCACTGGTAACTACAACTACAGAGAAAAAACCTATAATATATATCAACACAAACAATAAAGTTAAGGCAATCAAAGTGTACTACCAGAAACTATCAATCCACAAAGATAGAAAAAGGAGAGAAGGAGGCAAAAAGACTACAAAGGTGATTTCAAGTATCTACTTAAAATACACAGGATGTTTCAATGAATGAACAAAACAAAACCTAGTTATATACAGCTTATTGGAGATTCATTAAAATTTAAATATTCTCTCAAACTGAAAGTGAAGGGATAGATAAAAATATTCCAAGCAAACAGAAAACAAAAGTGAACAGTATACTGTATCTGACACAATTTTTTAAAGATTTATTTTTTAATTTCATATGTGAACTTTACATAAGAAACAAAGATAAACCAGAGCAACATACACAAAATTCTAGGTTGTATACCAGGAACCTTAGGCATGAAAGTCCTATACTCTCAGTTAAGCTGTTTATCCAACTACAAGAAAAGAAAAAGTTAAATAAAAAATGTAGCAAGAGGGTCCATGGTGCTGGCACATTCTGTACGGCAAACCCTATGTACAAGGAACTAGGTTCAAGATGCCAGTCCCCACCTGCAGGGAGAAGACACTCAAGGAGTAGAGCAGTGCTGAAAATGTCTCTTTCCTTCTCTCCTCTGCCCACCTCTTTTTTTTTCCAATAAGGGGAAAAAAAGAAAAAAGTTAAAAAATGGCCACAGAGAGTGGTATATTGTACAAGTACTAAGCCTCAGAGATAATCCTAGTAGAAAATATTCTCTAACAAGAGAATCTTAGTATATAATGTTTCTAGTGACCATGCATTGTAAAGATATAATTATTATAAACACAAATAATATAAAGGGAGAAATATTATTACAGTAATAGGATTAGAATAATATAAGACATTGCAACTGATAATTTAGAAATACAAAACATTATAAGGGACTACTATGAATCATCAAATGCTAACAATTTCTAGAAAAAATATGACCTACCAGAATGTACTGGGAAAAAAAAAAAAACAGAAAACTCATGCAGACTAATAGTGACTATGAGGACAAAATTAGCAATCCAAAACCTCCCAACACAGGAAAGCCCAAGTCCAGATGGTTTTTCTGACTAATTCTACCCAAAATTGAATGAATTGCCACAATCCTTCTCAAACTTCTCTCAACAATTGAAGAGGAAGGAACATATCCCAGTTTATTTTATTTATTATTTATTACCACCTGGGTTATGGCTTAGACTTGGTGAATCTACCACAACTAGTGGCCATTTTTTATTGTTTATAAAATAGAAAATATTGACAAAACCATAGGATAAAGGGTAAAATTCCACACATTTCCCATCACCAGAGTTCCATATCCCATCCCCTCCAGTGGAAGCTTCCCTATTCTTTATCCCTCCAAGAATATGGACCCAGGATCATTATGGGATGCAGAAGGTGGAAGGTCTGGATTCCGTAATTGCTTCTCCACTGGACATGTATGTTGGCAGGTCGATCTATACTCCCAGCCCGTTTCTATCTTTCCCTAGTGGGACAGGGTTCTGGAGAGGTGGGGTTCTAGGGTACAATGGTAAGATTGTGGGCCTGGGGGAGTCATTTTGGTGTCAACTTGGTGGATCTTCAACTTGGTGTCTGAAAAAAGCATTAAGAACAGAATTAAAAAAGAATTAAGAACAGAATTAAAGAACATATATATATATATATATGTGTGTGTGTGTATATATATATATGTATGTATATATATATGTATATATATAAACATAACATAGAACATAGAACATATATATAAAGAACATATAAAGAACAAATTGTTTAATAATCCGGAACCTAAAGGCAAGAATATAGCTGATGAGATTTGAGGTTTCCGTTTTGGAAAGAGTTAGTAGGTTTGTTTTGGTTATATTCCAAGGGGCCCATGATTACTAATTTTTGCCTAACCTGACAGCTAACATGCAGGGGGCAAAGTATTACCTGGGGAGATGGTATCAGGGTTGGAAATAGGACTAGAAAGCTGGATCAGGGACGAGAGCAGCTCCCAATTTTGGGAAAATTAAATAAATACCATTAATTGTAAACCCCATCAATTTGATCTGGGGCCTATATTTAGTGTAGGAGCCTGTGTAACCTCTGCATCCCTGTAAGTCTGAGTTCACATTCCGTGGTCATAGCTAGGAATGTTCTAGGTTGCACCCATTGCCAGACCCATCTTCTTCATATAACAAAGGGTTTTGGTCCAGCCTCCCTTCCGAGAATGGGGCACTCCCTACCATTGTTGATCCACATTGAGGGTAAGGTTCTATAGGGGCCCACATTATGTTGTTCCTGATGGAGGTGACCAGTGACAGTGATGAGAGGTATCTATTAGAGGTCTAGGCCTATCATGTCTGTGTGGAAATCCCAGGATCCCTGGCTAGGGCCCCAGGAGATGAGGTGGCCTGGTAGTAAGCCAGAGAGCCATCAAAGTATACCAGTCTTTTGACAATGGCTGCTTTTTTCCTTTTTGAGAAAATAAAGAGGCAGAGAAAGACCAAAACGGTAGCACTGCTTCATTTCTTAAGAAGTTTCTATCTTACAGGTGGAGACCAGGGACTTGAACCCAAGTCCTTGCACACAGTAACATGTACAGTCTCCAAGGTGTGCTGCCACCATGCCCCCATATTTAATTTAATTTATTTATTTTGATTTTTCCTTTATTGGGGAGATTAATGGTTTACAGTAAAGATACAGTTTGTACATGTGTGACATTTCTCAGTTTGCCACATAACAATCTACCCCCTCCCCCAGCCTAGGTCCTCCTCTGCCATCATGTTCTAGGACCTGAACATTTTATTTTAATTTAATTTAATTTTACTTTATTTTTTATTGCCACCAAGATTATCACTGGGGTTTGGTGCCAGTACTACGAATCTACCACTCCTTATGGACATTTTTTTCTTTTTTCTTTTATTACTAAAATAGGACAGATAAATTGAAGGGGGAGGGGATAGAGAGAGGGATAGAGAGAGAGACACCTTCACTGCTCATGAAGCATGAAGTAGACCCCCTCCAGGTAAGGAGGAGGAGCTCAGACCCAGGTCCTTGTACATGGCAATGTGTGCAATCAACCAGATACACTACCACTTATACAAATCAATAGCAGGAAAAAAACAGTTCAGATTAAAAACTGTAAAAACACTGAACAGACATTTTTCCAAAGAAGACATACAAATGGCCAATAAATATTTGAAAAGATGCCTAACATCACTAGTCAACAAGAAAATGCAAATCAAGCTCATGAAGAGTTATATACTACACCTGTTTTTTTTCCCCAAAAAAAAACTATGAGAGAAATGCCATAGCTACTGAAGTGCATGTCAGCATCTCTGAGGTTCAATCTTGACCCCCTCCTCCAGCACTACCTATAACAGAGCAGTGTCCTAGTCTATCCTGTCTTCCCTTCTGCCTCTCTCATGAAATAAATCCTTTTATTTTTAGAAGAGTAGCAGATGTTGAGAAAAGGAAGCTCTCATGCGCTGCTGCTGAAATTTTAAATCTGTAAAGATGTTATGGAAAACACTATGACAGTTCATCAAAAAATTATGAACTACTGTTGACCCAGCAATCTTACAGCCCTAAGGATATATCTGAACGAACTAAAATCACTATCTTAGAGACATCTGTACATCCATATTCATCACAGCATTATTTTTTGCTGATAAATTCATAAAAATATCTTTGCTATCTTTGTATGTCACATCTTTATAATATGCATATGCAAACACATATAGAGATCTATGTACATGCACTCACACAAATGTCTTGAAAAGAAAGAAAGTCCTACCATTTGTGACAAGATAGGAGGCCCCTGAGGTCACTGTACTAAGTAAATTAAATCATACAGAAAAAGAAAATATCACTTGGGCAAGGGAGCTGACTCAGCATGGCAGATGAGGATGATCAAGTTGTCCCTTAGGACAAGGAGATGGATGGGGCTGTTTCCCAGGACCTGGGCAGGCAGCAGATACTAATTCACAGTCCATATATTTGCTCACAACCATGATGGTTTCTGATAGAGGAAATGGACAGGCCTTTGGTATTTTACCTGGATACGTAGATGGAGAAGCCTATATTTGGTATCTGCTACAAGTTCATTCTGGACATAGAGTGGTTAAGCCAAACTCTTGTGTTAGTGGAGAAAGTTGACAATGGAAAGCTCACAGAAATTGCTATCTTTGGTGAGCAACATTCACAATTTTACGTAATGAATGTCTTCCTCGACATGGCAGCATTGTGCCAGCACATTTTGATCAAATTGCAAGATTTATACTACTTGAGGAGTTTTTGAAGACCAATAGATCTGGTTACAATACTGAACAGAAGCAGAAGGGTTTTGTTTTGTTTTGTTTTGTTTTGTTTTGTTTCCCAAGCACTGATTAGCTCTGGCTTATGGTGGTGCAGGAGATTGAACCTGTGACTTTGGAGCCTCAGGCATGACAATCTGTTTGCATAACCATTATGCTACCTACCTCTGTGTTGGTATGTTCCCTTCCCCCTGACCTCTGAGAAGAATTGGTTTGCCCCTTGCTAGTTTCGTGCCCCGCTTTCTCCCTGCCCCCTATGCTAAGGACGGGCAGAGTCCCAGCAGCAGCAGTGGAGAGAGGATGATGGAGAAAAGCACATGGTGTGGTGATTTGCCCGTTCGTGAATAAAGATTAAACTGCATTCTCAGCCCAGCCGTGTGTCTCTGGTCGTCTCTGTTACCCGCCCGTGAAGCCAGCCTGGATAAAACAACATATGGCCTCTGCCCAGAAACAGAAGTTTTATCAGGATTATCTGAGTGGCTTCTGCTGCTAAAGCTCAAGAAGAGAGCGTTTAAATCTTTAAAAAATGTTGTCTCCTTTATTTTGGTGGGTCGTGATTTAATTATTCAGTATTTTGATGCAAATGTTTGCAGTACCATTCTAGCAACAAGTTTCTTTTGTATTATGCAGTGTGTGTGTGTGTGTGTGTGTGTGTGTGTGTGTGTGTGTGTGTGTGTGTGTGTGTGTATCTTTCTGCTGGGAAATTATGCAGATGCAGTCACATCTGCCAAGCTGGCCCCTCAGGCTAGTGCCAGTCCCACGAGAGTGGGGACATTCTCGGAGTGCCTTTCCCAACCAATCCTGTCCCAACAGATCACTCCTGGTTGTTGCCCTATAAAAAGCCCTCCTACTTCTGCCCCCCACCCGGTTTTTTTACCTCAGTGATGGAAGGGTGGTGCGCGTAGCAGGGGACAGCTATTTTTGGCTAGCTCCACATGGCCCGAACCGCTGTGCTCTGACCCAACCCTGAGGTGCCCACGCGATTAAAGAATTGTGTTCCCTCTTCTCTTTTGACCTCCTCTCTCTCTCCTCTGTGACCCGCCGCTGCAAAGCGACACCTGGCGTCCAACCCCCTATTAACCATGGGGAGGGGGTTCGTATGCATTTTTCCACAGAATTACTCCAAACCTGTATGGGTTCCTGCCCGCCATGTCCGACAATACCCACATGATGGCGCTGCTATCCCTGAAGAACAAGAAATACTGCAAGAGGACTAGATGCAGGATGCACCCCAGGACCCATAATACGACATGGCAGAATCAGAAAAATCTGGCTCACAGAGCCCTGTCTCCTACCCCTTCTCTGAATATCTTATGCTATGACTGGCCAGTTGTGCTTTGTGAATGAGTGTGTTGAATGACCAAAAATTTTTGTATGACCCATTTGCTCAGAGTACTCTGAAACTTAATTGACTGTCGGTATGCTTCTAATTCTGTTTCTAAAACCCCTTCTGTTTCATTGGTTTAATCCCCCTGCTTAACACTGTATTCTATTTACATAAACCACTGTTAACTAAGCACCACCCTGCCTCCAGGGCATTGTTTTAATCCCCACTGGTTCACTATGTCTTTTTGCTCTGCCCCCTCTTGTAGTCACCCTGATTTCCACAGTCTTTTCGCTCCACCCTCTCTACGTCACATCTTGTTTCCACCCTACTTGGTGAGTATATATATAAGGACAGGATTGTGATTATAGTTAGTTTAGATAGCTTGGCTTAGATTGTGCTGCATTCCACACGAATAAAGAGATACTGCGTACAGCTCAGCCATGAGTCTCCCACCCGCGAAGCTAGCCAGCCCAGCATTTGACTTTATATAAAAATGCTGGACATAGCCAAGGTTTCTGGAGAAGTCCAGAAACATTCCAAAAAATTTTTTTCTCTCTTTTGATTTTTTATATATAAGTCTTAGTATATATGTAAAGTGCTTAGTCTTAAACTGTGTGAGTAAAGACAGATCTAAATTTGTTTTTAAAATGATATGTTTTCATAACAAAAGTTTTTTCTCCTCCTGTGTGTTATAACTAAATGTTTATGGGTATGTTTCAAGTTTGGTAAACATTAACAGTTAAAAGTGTAACCTTGAAGCTACATTATTATCAGGTAAGGTAAAAAAAACGGGTGAGAGAGGGGAGTGGAAGTAGGAGGGCTTTTTATAGGGTAACAACCAGGAGTGACGTGTCGGGACAGGATTGGTTGGGAAAGGCACTCCGACAACATACCAACTCTCACGGGACTGGCACTAGCCTGAGGGGCCAGCTTGGCAGATGTGACTGCATCTGCATAATTCCCCAGCATCTTTCTCTCCCCCTCTCTATTTCCCCTCCTCTCTCAATTTCTCTCAGTTCTATCCAACAACAACAACTATAAACAATAATGGCAACAAAAGGGGAAAAAATAGCCTCCAGGAGCAGTGGATTCGTGGTGCAGGCACCGAGCCCCAGCAATAACCTTGGAGGCAAATAACAATAAAGAATAGTAGAATAATAATTAACAAGGGATAGAGAGTAGGAATTGGGGATAAGAACAAAAACTTTCACCTGTGGAGGGTCTGACTATAGCACACCAGTTACCATGTACAAGGACCAGGTTCAGTCCCTGATCCTCACCTGCAGTGAGGAGATTTCACAAGCAGTAATCAGTACTGCAGGAATTTCTTCTTCTTTCTCCCTATTTTCCCCATCATATGAAAAGGAAAAAAAATTGTCATAAACAATGTAGTAGTTGTTCAGTCACTGAGCCCCAGAAATAACCCTAGTAGGGGAAAAAAACAAAAACAACCTCCAACTATTAGATTAGTAAGTTCTAGAGATCTAGTGCATTGCACAGTAATTATACTCAATACTGCATTACAAACTTCAAAGTTCTTAGATAATAGATTTTTAATTGTTCTCAACATAAAAAGTGATAATTATATGATGTGATAAAGATGTTAGCTAACATTACTGTAGTCATTACATTGCATTATATAAATATAACAAAGCAACACATAGACCATAAAAATTCATTTCAAATATGATATAGGTAGGTTGAAAGTATATGAAAAAAATATATCACACAAGTATTAAACAAAGAAAAACAGCACATAACTTTTTTCACATAAACCTGAGCAAATAATATTTCCAGATAGAGAAATGTACATTATAAAATGATAAATGAGTCAATCCACCGTGAATACATAACAAGCCTACGTGTTTACACCAAACAGTGTGTGATGTAAAATATATGAAACAAACTAATAGAACTTAAAGGAGACATAAATTCACAACTATTAGAGACTTAGCACTCCTATCTCCATGATAGCTTGAAAGAAAAATTAGCAAAGATGTGCAAGACTTCAGCAATACCATTAGCACACCAAAGAGCCTGACTTCACATTTTCAAGTACCTATGGGTTATTTACCAACACAGACCATACATTTTCTGCCCCACTAAGCAAATTTCATATTAGATAAAGATACCAAAAGTTAATTGTACTTCTACATACAGTGGATGCCAATATTATTTGTCATGATTAATAATCACTCAAAACTTATAAATTATATGAGTTTACATTTAACATATGAGGCTAAGTATTTGCATTCTAAAAAGTACATAATGCTGATTAAAGAAAACATAGACTTAAATAAATGAAAAATATATATCGTGCCCAGGGATTGGAAAATTCTACATATTATAAATGTCAACTTCCCCAAAAACTGACATACAAGTTCAACTGTGTAATACAGTCCTATCAAAATTCCAGAAACAGTTTTATATTTATTTTTCCCTTTTGTTGCACTTGTTGCTTTTTTGTTGTTGTAGTTATTATTGTTGTTGTTTATGTCATCGTTGTTAGGACAGAAAGAAATGGACAAAGGAGGGGAAGAGGGGGAGGAAAAGATAAAACATCTGTAGACCTGCTTTACCACCTATGAAGCAACTACCCTGCAGTTGGAGAGCTGGGTGCTCAAACTGGGACCCTTAAGCTGGTCCTTGGACTTTGTACCACCTGTGCTTAACCTGCTGCACTACCGCCCAACTCCCTGAAACAGTGTTATATAGGCAACACAAATAGAAAGTGTATGTGGAAAGCAAAGGGAGTTATAATAGTTAATAAACTTTTTGGGTTTTTTTGCAACATGGTGTTGCCAAGGGGACTACATGACTAATCAATTCCTCTGTCCCAGTGGGAATGTTTTTTAAGGAGTGTGAGAGATAGAGACAGAAGGGAAAAAGGAATACAGAAAGATGAAAAATACCACAGCACTGCTCCCACGAAAGCTCCTCTGTGCAGATGCTCCCGTGTTACCTGAGACTCAGACCTGGATCCTCACACATGACAAAATGTGCATTCTACCAGGTGAGCAATCTCCCAATCCCCAAATTGTAGACACTTTCTAGAAGAATCAGTTTACTCAACTTCAACAATGTATCTACAGTAATCAAGATAGTGTGGTCTTGGCAAAGGAACTGGCACACAGATAACAGAATAAAGACTTAGAAGCAGTTGCTCTCAAGTAAGGCAACTTATTTTTGAAAAGGGAAAAATACAGGCTTTTTTTTTTTTTTTTTTTTTTTTGCTAACAGGGTTATCACTGGTACTCAGTGCATGCAGGATGACTCCACTGCTATTGGTGGACATTTCTTTCTTTAATGATAGCAACGGAGAGGCGAGCAACCTGCAACACTGCACCACGCTTGTGATACTTACACACTGTTAGTGTGATTATAAGATATGTGGTTATTGTGAACAGTTTGTTGTCTAACAAGGTTATTTTTTATTCTGATTTTATTAGTAATTTTAAAATGATCAACAGGATTGTGGAATAAGAGGGGTGTAATTCTATACAATTCCCACCACCAGGATAAAATATACCTTCCCCTCTACTGAAAGGGTCCCTATTCTTTATCCCTCTGGGAGTATGGACCAAAGATTTTTATGGAGTACAGAAAGTGCAAGGTCTGACTTTTCTAACTGCTTCTCTGAAGACATGGGCATTAACAGCCTGTTTCTATCTTTCCCCAATGGGGTAATGCTCTGGTGACAGGGCACATTGGTGAGTTGTCTTCCCAGGTAAGTCAGGTTGGCATCATGGCAGTATCTGCAAGTTGGTGCCTGAAACACATGAAGATATAAAGCAGAACAAACTTTTTAATAATCAGTAACCTAGAGGTAAGAATATAGCAGAGGAGAGTTGGGGACTTCATGTTGGAGGAAGTAGTAAGTCTATTTTAGGTATATTCAAAGGGGACCATGATTTAACTAATTTTTGCCTGAGCCCAACAAGTAACATGCAGGTGTGCTAAAGGTAGTGTCTGGGAAGATAGTGTCAGCATTAAGAATAGGACAAGAAAACTGGATCAGGGCATGTAAATACCATTAACTGTAAATCCCATCAATCTGACTTAGGGCCCATGTCTATTCATATTTAACACAGGAGCCTCTGTAACCTCTGTATCTCTGTCAGTCTGAACTCACATTCCATGGTAGCTAGGAACATTCTGGGCTGCACTCATTTCAGATCTAGTCTTCAAGTAGCAAAATATGTTGACCCAGCCTCCCTTTGGAGAGTGGGGCAGTTTCTACCTTTGTTGTTAGAGGGCAAGGTCCTGTAGAGGCCCACAAGAGGGTTTATGATGTTATTCCTGATGAAGATGACCAGTGACAATAGAGAGAGGGATCTGTTAGAGGTCTGGGCCTATCATATTTATGTGGGAATTCCAGGATTCCATGACTAGGGCTCCAGATGATGGGGTGGTCTGGTAGTGACCAAAAGGGCCATCATTAGAGTGTACCTGTCTCTTGATCTTATCCAGATTTTGTAGTCCTTATTTTATATGGTAGAGTTAGAGTTTGAGTGATTGAGCGAAGTGAAATAGGAAGTAGGTGAGGAGGGTGTCTAGGTCTAATTAGAAAATATCTGATTTAAGCACTCTATATTTTTTAGGTATTTCTACTTGCTTACTCACTTCTTTGAGTCACTGTAGAACATTGTCTGGCAGTTTCTAAAACTAAACCTTACACCCAGCAATTGTATCATTGGTCATTTATCGCAGGTGACTGAAAGCTGATATGTGTATGTATCTGTATGTGAACGATTACCATAGTTTTATTTGCAAAAGCAAAAACACTGAAAATATTCCATGTTCTCCCACAAATAATGATTATTGGGCTGTATACATAGCATAGAACAGTACTCAGCAATAAAGATCTATTGGTACATAAAACCTTGGATTTATCTCTAGAGATTTTTACAAGAAAGAAAGAAAGAAAGAGAGAGAGAAAGAAGATGAAAGAAAGGAAGGGGAAAAGGAAGGGAGGGAGGAAGGGAAATAGAAGAGAAAGGAGGGAGGGAGAAAAAAGTAAGAAAGAGAAATCCATTTTCAGAAGGCTACATTCTGTATAGTTTCATTTTCACACTTGTATTGAATCAACAGAAGTATCATGGAAAACTGACTAGTGGTTGTCAGAAGCTAAGGAAGAAGAAAGTGTCAGAGGAAATGGGTGTGGCTATTTGAATAACATACAAGGGATGCTTGTGAGGATGGGGATATTTCTCTTTTTTTAACTTATTTATTAATTCATAAAATGGAAACACAAGACCATATAATAATAGGGATACAATTCCCACCACCAGAACTCTGTGCCCCATCCCCTCCCCTGACAGCATTAATATTCGTTAACCCTCTGGGAGTATGGACCCAGAGTCATTATGAGGTGCAGAAGGTGGAAGGTCTGGCCTCTATGATTGCTTCTTAGCTGTGTCAAAGCCAATACCCTGATGGAAATTTTGGGCTACTGTTTTGCAAAATTATGACACACTATTGCTTTAAAAAAAAAAACATTACTAAGATGGAGTAAATGGCACATTACTTCACTTAAAACTGCATGTGGGGGGGTCAGGTGGCAGCGCAGCTGGTTAAGTGCATGCGGCACAAAGTGCAAGAACCAACTTAAGGATCCTGGTTTGAGCCCTGACTCCCCACCTGCAGGGGAGTCACTTCACAGGCGGTGAAGCAAGTCTGCAGGTGTCTCTCTCTCCCCCTTCTTCCCCTCCTGTCTACATTTCTCTGTCCTATCAAACAGCGACGACATCAGCAACAACAACAATAATAACTACAACAATAAAAAACAAGGACAACAAAGGGAAAATAAATAATAAAATATTTTTAAAGATAAAAAAACTGCATGTGAATCTACAACTATCAAAATGTATAATATTAAGATAGCAAGTCTTCACTAGGAGCTTTTACTGAGGGGTGGTTTAAAATGGAGGCTGGGGAGTGATGCAGAATCAGGTGAGGTACAGAAAGCCACTGCAATGAGTGATCTGGGAATGAAATGGAAGTGGCAGGTGTTGGAAAAGTGACTAAGAAGAAGGAGTTGTCTGAAGTTGGGCTTCCTGGATTCCTCTGGACAGCTGAGTATCTGGTTCCACACTGTCATAAGGCACAGCAGCACTTCTACCTTTGAGCTCTGTGAGACACACATCCTTGTGTCCTTCAAGTTAAATTTTCTTCAGGCTTAAGCAAATGCAGATGGTTTCTATTTCTTGCTGCCAAAGATTCTTTAACAGGAGAGCCATAGTCACAACTCTCAGACCAAAATGGAATGTAAAAAGATCCATAGGATGCATCCTAGGTAGAGTTCCTTTTGTTTGAATCCCACCAAGACACTTGATTCTTGATTTTAAGGCTAAGAGAGCCTAAGGGAGTGAAGTCATAGAAATATTCATGCTATTACCCGTATTGATTATAATTGTAAATATGTACTTGTCCTGATTCATTAACCTATATATGTATTTGATGAAATGGAAGTGTTCTGTTTTAATGAGACAATCTATTGGATTGTTTTTCCAATCACTGAACAAGCTGTTTTGAACCCATCCACTTTTTCTCTGAAAGTTAACTTGTGCTCAATAATTAGAAAAAGGGAGAATGTTTAAAAGAAATACGATCCTTTAGAGAACATATATTTTTCAGGCTGGATACCACAAATCTTAACTCATTTATATTATGGGGATGTATAGAGCACAGATGAAATCTGATTCTTACTCTCTTATGTTTATGCTCATTTTTATGCTCTTAATGGGGCCTGGAATTAAATGCATAAGAGTGATCTAATCCCCTTTCTATAAAGCAGAAGAATGATTCAATTTTACAAGCCATCTTCTCAGAAGTGTTTGTCCCAAGTTTATTTAAATAGCAATTACCCTTTCATCTCATAAAATTCAGATTTACTGGAAGTAAATATGTTCATAAAACATTAATATATAATTAGGCACTCTCATGCACATCTGTCCATTTATTTGTCTAATCAGCACAGAGATGGTACTCACAGCATACTACACATTAAACTAGATCTGTTAAGACACAACTCTGAGATCCTAAAAAAACAAGGAGGGCACCCCATCTGTGGTGGATCTGGGAAATGTATGGTTGGGGAACAACCAGAACAAGAATCTTAGCATACTAAGTTTTCTACTGGTCACAGGTTTGTGCGATCCATGGCCTAGTTCCTCTGCATGACCAACAAAGATCTGCAATTCCTCAAAACATGGATATGTTGTCAATGCAACGAAAGTGGCAGGTGTCAGAGCACCTGGCCACTGCCAATAGGTAACTGAGATGAATGAAGGGGTGAATAATTTTGGGTCATTGCAGCCATAAAAATCTGCTGAGAGCCCTGTAAGAATGCTACTTAGAAAAGACTTTGAATGTTAGTCAGAGGAGACCATTGGCTTTGCCTCCTCTAATCAGTGACAATTCCCCAATGCAGATTTCATTGTCCATTTGTTCCCCTTATCAAACTGTTCTGCAGATAGAAACTGTCTTAAGATTCATTTGAATCACCCAGAAGCAAATTAATTTTAAATAGGAAGAAACCCAAAGATATCCATTTCACCCCACACAGACAATCCTCCCTTAAACCTATGAGGTCAGTGTCCATTCCATCCAAGATTCTTTTTTTTTTTTCCTCCAGGGTTATTGCTGGGCTTGGTGCCTGCACCATGCATCCACCGCTCCTGGAGGCCATTTTTCCCCCTTTTGTTGCCCTTGTTGTTGTAGCCTCATTATGGTTATTATTATTGCCATTGTTGATGTTGTTCATTGTTGGATAGGACAGAGAGAAATGGAGAGAGGAGGGAAATACAGAGAGGGGGAGAGAAAGACACCTGCAGACCTGCTTCACCGCCTGTGAAGCGACTCCCCTGCAGGTGGGGAGCTGGGGGCTCAAACCCTGATCCTTAGGCCAGTCCTTGCACTTTGCGCCACGTGCGCCTAACCCACTGCGCCACTGCCCAACCCCCGATCCAAGATTCTTAAGACCATGTTGAATCTTGAGTAATCATCCATTTTCCCTGAGTCACAGGCTACAAGTTACCCCACACTGAATGTTATCCCAGAGTCATGAAGGAGCAACTGTATGAGGAAATCAACACAAATTCAAAATTAATCTGAGCTTTAATCTATTGATTTTTACATGTAGATCTAATCTTTCAATATGAAACTAAACAGCTTCAGAAAACCTGTCTCAAAACTTGTTGTATAACAAAGATAAACCAGAGTCTTTAGGAAAGTGTCAGGAACTATTTCTATGAATAATAGAAAACTCAGCCCCCAAAGTGACATTGTTTTAGAAATTAGAGATCTACTGTGCAAAAAAAAAGGTGCTTTTGAATAGTAAAATATGCTGTGTCACATAAACTCTGAATAAAAAGGTGGGACTTGGGACAGGGTTTAGCACACACATTACCACACACAAGGACCCAAATTAAAATTCCTAGTAGCCACCCACAGAAATGAAGCTTCATGAATGGTGAGGCTGTGCTGCAGGTATCTCCATTCTTCTTTTCATCTCTATGTCCTCCACCCCCCATTTCTCTCTGTCTTATCAAATAAAATAAATATATATATATTTTTAAAGATGAATCTTTTATCTGACAGCAAAATTTCTAGGCCCCAGAAAGTATACCTCCAGGCATTTGGCATATTTTTAATGGAGAAAATTATAAAATCATCATCCTTGACACTTTCTATTGATGGAACAAGCATTTAACTTGTTTCTGCTTGTATGGAAATAGAATTAAAATGGAATAGACATCTTAATAAAGTTGAACAATGCTGCCTGGTTTTATCATACTAAGAACCTTCCTTCTGACTTCATTAAAGTGCTTTGTTAAGAAAACAGATTATTATTATCAACTGTTGTGATTATAATTCTGATTGCTCCATTTGTGTGTCTATCACATGCTGCCAGGTACTCAATATTCAACACTCTCCGGATGCCATCACATTCTATAAGATGTCACCAAAACACATTCATAAAAGAACAGTGACTAGCAAGGATTTGCAAGCCTAATATCACAAACTCCAGTTCCCTACCGCCACCAACACAGATGAAATACCTTATGAACACTTAGAACAACAAAGAGAAGCATGACAATTGTCTGGGAAGTGAACCTCAGAGAAGGTGGGTAAACAAGCAAAGCTTTCACTTGCATTTTACATATCTACTGCATTTTTAACAAGGAGAATAGATTGCTTTTATAATAAAAACTATTGAATTCCCTGACCTAATAAAACACCTGCTGCATCAAACAGTAAATCTCTTGAGTGCTGAACACACAGCAGGTACAGAGTGAATGCTGGATAGAGCTGAACTGGCTTACAAGCTTTTAGTCTTCTTTTTAAAAATGAAAGATTAAAAAAATAAATAATTAGCTTAAGTATAAATATGTCTGTATCATATTTGTAAAGCATCAATAGATTATATATGAATATAAATATATGCCCTGATATAAAAATAAAGATACCTTAAAAAATATAAAGATATATGCATACATATAAATATACATTTTCGCTGAGGTAACATCGTCTGACAAAGCTGTTTAGAGAAGCATTTCAGATTTTTCATCAGTGACCAACAATATGCCATCCCTTTACCTGAAACCTTTCAGGTCTTCTCAACCTTCCCCCTTAGTAACTTCAGATATACAAACTAATACTATTCTGACACTGGAAAAACAAAACAACAACAGGGAGTCAGGCAGTAGCTCAGCAGGTTAAGTGCACGTGGCACAAAGTGCAAAGACCGGTGTAAAGATCCCAGTTCGAGCCCCTAGGTCCCCACCTGCAGGGGAGTTGCTTCACAGGTGGTGAAGCAGGTCTGCAGGTGTCTATCTTTCTCTCCTCTTCTGTGTTCTCCTCCTCTCTCTATTTCTCTCTGTCATATCCAACAATGACGACATCAACAACAACAACAATAATAACTACAACAACAATTAAAAAACAAGGACAACAAAAAGGGAAAATAAATAATAATAATAAAGTGATTTGTAACTTCTAGTTATGATTATATTGTTGTAGAGGTTTGGCTCCATTCTAGATTATCTGAATCTACATTTCTAAAGTAGAATTCAGGTATATGGATTTTGAGAAATACCCACAGATATTGAGTAGACCAGTGACCAGGAAATTCTACTAAAATTGTTATTGGGAAAAGAAAAAATAAATAAATAAAATTGTTATTAGGGAGGTGGTCTGGGAGATGGCATACTGGATAAAGCACTAGAATCTCAAGTAGGAGGTCCTGTGTTCATTCCCTGGCAGCACATGTACCAGATATCTGGTACTAATATCTGGTTCTTTCTCTCCTATCTTTATCATTAACAAGTAAATAAAACATTTTCTTAAAAAAATTGTTATTGAGGAGGGAAAAAATCATCTGTAAAGTCAAAAAGATCACTTGGAAGGACACATGCCTTTCCATGTGTGTAACACAGGTTTGAGCCACTGAACCATATGGGAGGTGGAAAGGCATTAAAAGTATCTCCAGTGTTGTGCACTCTTCCTCTCTCTGCCTCTCTTCTTCCCTATCTGGATAGAGGAGAAAAAAAAATGTCAGCACTCCCGTGGGAGTGCAAACCATCCAGTTCTCCCTCGCTCACTCAAGAGATGACTCAAAATAGAGACAAGAGAAACCGGGGAGAATGGAGGCACTCTCCTTTAATGGCAGAAGAACGTGGGTTTAAATAGGAATTCAGACAAAGAACATATTTCAAACATGTCAGAAATTACAGGTTTCTTAAAGGTCAGCTTGCCCCTATGGTAGGGGGCTGGTATGACAGGAATTGATGTGATACAGTTATTCTCCATGACGCAAGCGACTTAATTATCCAAAGGTATTTGAGAGAAACATAGGGGTTAAACCACTAGGGTGAGACAGAGAGAAGATGGATATCAAAGACCATAGAGTTTGGAATTTCTCTTGTCTGGGGTCTAAGGTGTATGATGTAGTTTGTGATAAGGTGTGTTCTCCTCTGTGATCAGAAGGTGAGGTCAACTTTGAGTAAATGAACCTTAAGGCAGGCAGCCATGTGGCCTGCAGTTAATGGAGAGAGGCAGTGAGGTCTCTGTGGGCTTGAGAGTCTGGAAGGGAAGAACTAAGTCTGAGAGACAGTTTCTCCCCTTTGCTCATCTTGGTTGAGAGAGACTAACAAGAGGGTATCTTCTCAGACCTCCATCCAAGGATGGGGGGAGTTTTCCCTAAGCTCTATCAAGCTTACACATAACCCCACAGTAAACCAGGAGCATTGCAATCAACATAGGGTTGAGGCCCCCATTCTCCAAAAATAGTAATAGTATAATTTTTGCGACTCAATCTCAGTTTGGGGAGATAACTCAGGCTGTTTAAGAGCCTCACCTAGCATACCAGATGGCCCAGAGGTCCCAGGACCACCTTCTGCCAGATCTGAGTAGTGCATTCATATTCTCTCTCTCTCTCTCCTTCCCTCCCTCCCTCCCTCTCCCTCTCTCCTGATAATAAATAAATACAGTTTTTAAAACTCGAAATATCACCTTCTAGGAAATATTCAACATAAAATATTCATGTTTACCAAAATGTTAGGGGACTACATAGGGAGAGACTCCTGCTGGGTGCTGGAAGGGCATTAGCAAGCCCCCTCCCCCTGCAGGTAACCTGGAAGAGGAATCAGACAACAAGATGTCCCCCTTTCCACTTGGCATCTCCCCTTCCACTTGGCTATGGCCATAAAGTTTAGACAAATGCATCTGGAGACAACGGTTAAAGTTAATCCCCTTAGTGTCCACCTCAGTATCTATAGAAGTTGGAGGAAATATCTCAGGGCTCTTTCTCCATCTCTCTCTCTCTCTCTCTCTCTCCCTCTCCCTCTCCCTCTCCCTCTCCCTCTCCCTCTCCCTCTCCCTCTCCCTCTCCCTATCTCTCTCGTACGTATCTATATGTGTACTTCCTCTTTCCTATCTTTGCTTTGCTTTAATAAATGCTCATCTCCTAGAAAATGACGACTCTCTTGTGATTTTTCCATGTAGATCTTTGTCTAGAACCCTACCAGAGAAGCTTAAAAGGGGCCTCTATACCGTGTACTCTGCTCCCTCCATCTCTTCTACAACAAAAGACTAGTAAAATAACAGTAGCACAATTTACTTTAGCCCCAAACTGGAAAACTCTCAAAAGTCTACAGACAACAGATTGTGTCTATACACACACTGAGATGTTGTCGAACAGTCAATACTTTCATGCAACAATTAAGACTGCATATCACAAATATAATGCTAGAAGTGTGACCAGACATAAAAAATATATATTATAAACATAAAACTTAAAAGAACTAGGGGAGTCGGGCAGTAGCACAGCGGGTTAAGTGCAGGTGGCACAAAGTGCAAGGACCAGTGTAAGGATCCCAGTTCGAGCCCCCAGCTCCCCACCTGCAGGTGAGTCACTTCACAAGTGGTGAAACAGGTCTGCCAGTGTCTATCTTTATCTCCCCATCTTGCACTCTTCTCTCCATTTCTCTCTTTTGTATCCAACAGTGACGACAACAATAATAACTACAGCAATAAAACAATGAGGGCAACAAAAGCGAATAAATATTTTTAAAAAACTTAAAAGAACTGATCAAATTTATTTCTGTTGTTAGAAGCTGGGATATAGTTACCCTAGAAGTGGGGGGGAGAACAACTGAAGGTGAAAATGAAGCATGTCTTCTATGCTGACCTTTTTCTGTCTCAACCTGAGTGATATACACTTGGGTACATTCAGTTTACAATAATTAAGTGGATAGTACACTTTTTTCTTTCTTTTTAATTTTTTTAAATACCAGAGCACTGCTTATGATGGTGTGGAGGACTGAACCTAGGACTTTGGAGCCTCAGGCATGAGAGTCCATTGCATAATCATTATGCTATTTACCTCTAGTACACTTCTTTGTCATCAATTATATAGCAATACAATGAAGGTAAAATAAATGCAATGTATTCATAAAAAATCTTAATGAAATTCAAAACATACACATACAAAAAATTGTACATGGTGTAACAGAAAGAAATTTTACTAGAGAGGCTGTGATCCCAACATCAGCATTAGCCTATGAGATTAAACTCAAGTACTTTAATCTGTGTCACAGATTTTTTTTTTTATTTATTTACTTTTGCTTCAAGGGTTATTGCCGGGGTTTGGTGCCTACACTATGAATCTACTACTCCTGGAGGCTATTTTTCCCATTTGTTTGTTGCCCTTGTTATTATTATATTGCTATTGTTGGATGGGACAGAGAGAAATTGAGAGAGGAGGGGAAGACAGTGAGGGGGAGAGAAAGATAGACATTTGCAGACCTGCTTCATGGCTTGTGAAGTAAACCCCCCCCCAACCCCCACAGGTAGGGACCTGGGGGCTCGAACTGGGATCCTATGCCAGTCAGTGCCCTTGCGCCATGGGAGTGTCACAGATTCTTATATCCCTATTCTTGCCAAGAATAGCACACATAAATAAAGCATAGTACTTGACACATAGTTCAATAAAAATTCATTCCTCCCCCTTCTTTTGTTGACTCTAAAACAAGATATGAATACACAAGTTTCATACAGCAACATTTTGTTTGTTTTATGGTTTGCCTCCAGTGTTAACCCTGGGGCTCCATACCTGCACTACAAATCCACTGCTCCTGGCGGCCTTCTTTTTTTTTTTTTTTTTTTTTTCATTGTTGTTGGATAGGACAGAAAGAAATGGAGAGAGGAGGGGAAGGCAGAGAGGGGGAGAGAAAGATAGACACCTGCAGACCTGCTTCACCACTTGCAAAGCTACTGCCCTGCAGGTGAGGAGCCAGGGCTCTTAAACAGGATCCTTTTGTAGGTCCTTATGCTTAGTACTGTGTGGGCTTAATCTACTGCCTGGTCCCCAACTGCTATATTCTTTAACATCATTTTTTTCTAATGATGTAGATGGAAACAATAGAATGTAGGTAGTAAAATATGGTGTAAAAGTGATCTTAAAAAAAAATTGGCAGGGGATAGACAGTAGAGCACCTACATACATTACAGAGCACATACATTATAGTGCACAAGGACCCAGGTTCAAGCCCCTGGTCCCTACCTGCAGGGGGAAAGCTTTTCGGAAGTGAAGCAGGGCTGCAGGTATCGATCTCTTTCCCTCTCTATTCCTCCATTCTCTATTTCTCTGTCTCTATTCAATAACAAATATATTTTTAAAAAACTGGCTATTTCCTCTACTCCCAGTTTTATGCCACTGTTCTACTCTGTTTATATCTCTTCTTCCTCTTTTCCCTTTGTCTTTTTTGTTTTTATGATTTTGCTTCCTAACTTTATCTCTCAACTCAGTCTTTCTGTGTGCTTCAATTTTGTTTACTCCCTCTGAATTTTTCTTTTCCATTTTCACCAGTTTTCTTTAATTGGAAGGATTGATAGTTTAAATATAGTTGCTGACACATAGGTAAAATTTCCCAGTTTTATGCAAGTCACTCTCACCACCAGTTTATGTCCTGCTCAGCCATCAGGAATCAGGACCTGAAAACATCTTACGTGTAGTAAGCATGTATAAACACTGTATAGCTTGCAGACAAAAGAATGCTTATTCAAATTCAGGATTAAGTGATTCTAAATTTTTTTTTGAAGATACTACCAATTCTGCATGCTTTCCAGTGATGGGAAAGTAAATGGTATGGTGAATAAGCTCCCAGACAGACAGACATCTTAAGATCTCCAACAACCATATCCACAGGGGTACATAATGTAACATCTGAAAGAACACTGGCTGTGACACACTTTTTTTTTTTTTTTGACAACCAGGAGCTGTGATCCAGACTCAATAAGGTGTCACTAAAATATGTCATTGAGAGAAGTGATAATCAAACCCCAGCAACCGAATTCAAATGTAGCAGAAAATGCAACATATCTACATATCTTAGTTTGGAGAGATTTTGAGCTGAATAGCAGTCAGCACCACAATGTTTCCATTTATAAAGGCAGATCATTATCAGATGTGTTGAGAGCTGCTTCACTGTTAGTCATAGAGCACTGACTCAACAATTCCTTGTCTGTGGGATTTCTGACCTCTCCACCCAGTTCTCATCTGGATTCTTAGCAAACAAGATTTGGAGAGGAGCAAAAGTTGAAAACTGTATGGTGCAACAGGTAAAGTAAGGGACAGCAACTGTTTCTACTTATTTTTTAATCAAATGATGACTTAGGTGGGGGAAAAAAAACAGAAGTATATCTTCATTATAAGTTACCAAAGTGATCAATTTCACTGTGTTTTAGTGCCATACCTAGTTCCTGACACAATAATAATGAAAAAAAAAGGATGCATTCTCCACTGACTTTATCTTAGTTTATTTTGTCTAAATTTCATGAGAGTGGGAGAGGCGCCAGAGTACTGTTCAGCTCTGGCAAATGTAGTGCCTAGAATTAAACTTGTGACTTCATGAGTGCAAGCCTTGTAGGTTCTACGGCAGGATCATCTCTCTGGCCCTTTATTTGTATAGCATACTCTTAGGATAATTATTGTAAATTCTGATTACAATAATCAAAATATACCTCGATGAAAGTTAAAAAAAAGTAGAAAGTAGTGGTTGAATAAACAAAGTTGGCTTATATTACACCATCATCCTTTACATTACTTGATCAACAAGGTCAACAGCTAATGTCTTTAAAGTCACAGACCATGACTATCCCCAAAATATGAGATATAGAAATGATATATAGGTACAGTTATTCTGCCATTAAAATCAATAAACTACATGACAGATTTCTGAATAACAAAAAGAATGATTAAAGACAACAGTAAAATACCATAGTCTTTGCTCTTTGCCTTTAGATCTTTTAAAATTTAATTTTCTGACATCTTCCAAAAATGAATGACTTTCAAAAATGACTAAGAAAAAAAGTTCTGTTAACATTCCAAACATTCACATCCTATCTACTGGGATGACAGCGATGGGAAATGGAGGTTTCTTATTTAGTCATAGGGTAAGTGTAATATAAAAATAAATAAAACTGGGTGATAGAAAACGATTTCAAAAGCAGGGGGCCAGGCGGTGGCATACCTGCTTGAGTGCACATGTTACAATGCGCAAGGACCCGGGTTCGAGAACCAGGTCTCCACTTGCTGAGAGGAAGCTTTGCAAGTGGTGAAGCAGTGCTGCAGGTGTCTCTCTGTCTCTCTCCTCTTCCCCTTCCCTCTCAATTTCTGGATGTTTCTATCCAATAAATTTTTTAAAAGATAAAGTTTTTAAAAAGAGATAATTAGTTCAAAAGCACATATTTTTCTGCATAGGGACAGAAAAATACTTTTTCACAACTATTCAACTTAGCTATTGTAGCACAAAAGAAGCTACAGACAATATGTAAGAAAATGAATATGGAAGTGTTTCAACAAAACTTTACTGAAAAATGAACCACAAGTAGTATCTGCCCAGATAGCTATAGTATGACATCTGCTAATCTAGATCATATAATTAACACCACCTTCCTATTGAGTGCAATAGATGTAGTAAGTCAAGCAACCTTTTTACTAAACTTGTCAGTGAGCAGAAATCAGTTCTCAATGCCCTGGCATAAGCTTGAACAGGAGAACAATCTTTTACTCAAGTCTCCTTACATTTAGAATATCCAAAAGATCTCCTCTTCCTGATATTTAAACACACATTCACCTGCTTTCAAAAGCTTAGGAAGTGTACTACCCAAACCCTAAAATAGAAGATAAAGCCCTGGCATAAAATATAATTGATAGGGGAAGAAAATTCAATCTGATTTAAACATGATTCATCATATTATAGCAAGATTTTCACTTCTAAAATATGTGGTTATGGCTATTTTCCATTTTGTTCTTTTGGGGTCACTGTAAAACCAAGAATTAGAAACAAAGTTTGTATTTGTTCCTACTAGGCTGCTGCAAACTTGAACTCCATGGATGAGAAAGGACTGCCAGATCCAGGGGAAGTAAGAGAGTGGTGAGAAAGCATAGAGAAGATGCCTATGGAGGCAGATGTCAGATACAGCTAGAAACATTCATTTCTCCAGAAGACATTAAATGATAGAAGTCCAACAGTTCTCTTTTTGTTACAAACAGGATGGAACTGACACATCAATGGCAGATCTTTCCTAATCCCTTTTGGCATTGTTTAAACAAATCCAGTCTATTATCCTCAACCAAAAAACATATCTGGAGAGCTGGACTTCCCTTTTTTCCAAGAATTCTTAGACAAATTTATCATAGCCAAACTGGAAAAAATATCATGGGTTCCTAAGGATTCTGTTCAAGAAATCATGATCTGTACCTCTTGACCCTTTATCTTTACTATGATTTGTAAGTTTGATAAAACCTCTCTTTTTAATCCTCACTCTTTCTACATTTAATGTCACACTTCTAGCTAAACAAACCTGGCTTACTCCCTGTGTCACTCATCAAAATATTACACATCTCAATATATCCCACTTATTTATACTCAGAGAGCTGAAGCCTGGCTACCTGTCAGTCTAATCTGAGAGTGGACAGGTGACTCTGCCCTGGCTCAGATTGTTAGAGCTTTAGAACACATTCATAGGAGCAAGAGATTTTTAGCATTATTACTAGCATCTATAACTGCCATTACAGCAATTGCTGCTATGGCTTCAACTGCTATTGTAGCATTGTCCCATTCTGTTCAAACAGCACATCAGATGAACGAATACTTTCAAAACATGACCTCTGAGATGTTAGCCCAAACAACAATTGATCAGGAAATCCTGGAGAGACTTGACGCCCTTAAGGCTGCAGTCTCCTGGCTGGGAGAACACCAGCAGGCATTGTGGATGCTCAGTAAACTAACGTGTGACACAGAGTATCAGTCTATGTGTATCACCCAAGTACCTTTCAATTACTCCCAGTTTTGGGAAGATGTTCAGAGGCACCTTCATGGGGCCTTCCACGACCATCTTGGGTGAGATATAAATGATCTAAGTACACTGTTAAAATCACAATTGGACAGACTCAAGTCTGAAGCTAGGAATATGACACTCAGCAGTTTAGATGATCTGACATATTGGCTAAACCCCAAAAACTGGTTTACTGGACTTAACTTCCGCATATTGGTGGTGTTTGGAGCAGGTTTACTACACTTTCTGCTTTTTTGAAATAGTTCTACAATTCCTCTGCAAACTCCTCACAAGAACACAAGGAGTTGAAGCATGGATTGCAGTAGTCCAACACCCTGGATATGCCATGATTGCCACCCAGGAGCTACTTGAACTTGGGGATGCCTCTGCAAGTCATTGTTCTGAGCTTCCCTGAGTGGTGGACCATCTCTGGGGTTAGACAGATACCAGACCACAGGTCTTCTGGCTAACAGGGCCTTATCTGATACCCAGTTATTGCGCCCGCACTCTGGGGGTGAAGGCAGAGCTTGCAGGGGTAACCCTAGAATCACTGAAGATTTGCTTATTTCTTCTATGCTCATACAGACTGTACATCTTGTCCATGTCTATAATCAGAAGTGGGGAATTTTTGTGACCCCAACAGGAGTTTGGGACTATTAGCCTGAGGAGGAGACATAGAGGGGAATGCATAAAAGGAGGGGCTCAGAGCAGCACGTTCTCTTGGCCTGGTCACCTTCACCGCAGCACGCTCCTGCAGGTTTGAATTTCAGACTTATCCTTACACATGGTGATCTTGGGTGGTTTGATTGCAGATTTTAGACTTTGCCTGTTCTCTTAACTAGAATCATTTCTTCATGATTATTGTGACTTTCTAAATAAATCCCTTATTGGTTTAATCTTAAATGGGTCTACATGTTCTTACAATAGAGGGGGTCGGGCTATAGACACAGCGGGCTAAGTGCACATGGCGTGAAATGGTCCAGCATAAGGATCTGGCTTCGAGCTCCCGGCTCCCCATCTGCAGGGGGGTCACTTCACAAGCGGTGAAGCAGGTCTGCAAGTGTCTATCTTTCCCTCCCCATCTCTGTCTTCCCCTCCTTTCTCCATTTCTCTTTGTTCTCTCTGGCAACAACAATAATAATAACCACAACAATGATAAAAACAGCAAGGACAATAAAAAAGGAAAATAAGTAAATAAGTAAAATATTTTTAAAAAAGAATAAAAACTTGGGAGGTGGTGAATAGGGTTACAGCATAGTAGCGCTAATATTCTCACACATGCCTCATTATCACCTAATCATCAGACTGTATATATCAAGAAAGCACAGCTTTTTGTATGTGAATAAAGTCATTTTACAAAAATATTTGATGGTAGTCTCAAGTAATGAAAATATGATACACGAATTTCAGACTGCTTAATGTTGTTCAAGTGTAAAGATTACAGAGAAGTTTTACTGAACTTAAGCACTCAGGATATAAACTTTTTTTTTTTTTGCCTCCAGAGTTATCGCTGGGACCCGGTGCCTGCACTATGAATCCATTGCTCCTGGAGGCAAATCTTTTCTTTTTGTTGCCCTTGTTGTTTATCATTATTGTTGTTATTGCCGTCATTGTTGGATAGGATAGAGAGAAATTGAAAGAGGAAGGGAAGGCAGAGAGGGGGAGAGAAAGATGGACACCTGCAGACCTGCTTCACTACCTGTGAAGTGACCCCACCACCGTAGGTGGGGAGCCAGGGGGCTCAAACTTGGATCCTTACACTGGTCCTTGAGCTTTGCTCTGTGTGCCTTTAACCTGCTGCACCACTGCACAGCCCCCACAAGTCATTTTTGAAGAAGCCACTAACCAAGAATGATCTTTAACTAATCAAGAGATCAACTAAATACTATAGTACAATAGATAATGGTGTGTATTCTTCCCAGGAAACTGTAGAACTAAGCCCAAAACAGGTGTGAAGATTATGATCACAAAAAAGGATTTAATGTCATGAGCCATAAAAATGTTTAGAAATGATAGAATTAAAATATAATTGGAAGGAGAAGTTGGAAGGAGAAGTTACAAAGTGAAAACTAATATCAGTGTGCTGATTTTCTCTTGTTTTGAAATTTATATTTATTTATTTGTTACCAGAGTTATAGCTAGGGTTCTATATCTGTACAACTACTCCACCACCCATAGCACCCATTTTTTTTATTTAAAAGATGAGAAGAGAGAGATAGAGAGTGAGGAAGGGAAGGAAAGATGAAAGATAGCCATGGAGGAGAGACACTAGCAGCACCGTTCCACCACTTGAATCTTCCCATTTGTAGGTGGGGACCAGAGACTTGAACCCAGGCCATTGTACATAGTAGTATGTGATTTTCTCTTCCTTTAGAGGCATTATTTAACATTAACAAATCAAGTAATAGAGCTATTTATATATGTCAAAATCCATCATTATGTCTAGGAAAGCATTTATAACAAGCAGTTCTCTATATTAAATTCCAGACCTTCAGGGGAGTCACTTCACAGGCAGTGAAGCAGGTCTGCAGGTGTCTATCTTTCTCTCCCCTCCCTGTCTTCCCCTCCTCTCTCCATTTCTCTCTGTCCTATAAAAAAAGAAAAAACTCCATAGTGCACTAAGAGGTGAAATAATTTCTCCAAATTCATAGGAGCCTTTGACTTTTCTTGATAGCCGATAAAAGGCACTTGATCTTTGTGGAGAAATTATTTGGAACTAAGATTATAATTTGGTAAGAATAAGCATTGATAGAGGTACAAAGAGGTGGCACATTTGGTTAAGTGCACACATTACAATGCCTAAGAAGCCAGGTTCAAGTCCCTGGTCTCCAACTGCAGACTGAAAGCTTCAGAAGCAGTGCTGCAAATGTCTCTGTCTCACTCCCACTCCAGCCCCCTCCCTATCCTTCTCAGTGTCTCCTTTTATATATATATTTTTTTAATTTAAGAAAGGATTAATTAACAAAACCATAGGGTAGGAGGGGTACAACTCCACACAATTCCCACCACCCAATCTCCTTATCCCACTCCCTCCCCTGATAGCTTTCCCATTCTCCATCCCTCTGGGAGCATGGACCCAGGGTCATTGTGGGTTGCAAAAGGTAGAAGGTCTGGCTTCTGTAATTGCTTCCCCGCTGAACATGGGCGTTGACTGGTCGGTCCATACTCCCAGTCTGCATCTCTCTTTCCCTAGTAGGGTGGGTCTCTGGGGAAGCTGAGCTCCAGGACACATTGGTGGGGTCTTCAATCCAGGGAAGCCTGGCCAGCATCCTGGTGGCATCTGGAACCTGGTGACTAAAAAGAGAGTTAACATTCGAAGCCAAACAAATTGTTGAGCAATCATGGACCCAAAGCTTGGAATAGTGGAGAGGAAGTGTTACGGAGGTACTCACGCAAACTCTAGTGTACTTCTGCTTTCAGGTATATATTTTGCAGTAGTTTATAGATACATGTGAACATATGCTCTCTCTCACAGAAACTGGTGTATATCTAGGTTTTGGGACTTTGTTAGAAAGTGAACCACCTGAAATGAAATTAGAGTATACTATGAAAGGAAAGGTCTCACCCGAGTAATGAAGCTGAAGGGTTGTCATTCCACACATGAAGTTTCTGGACACAGTCTGAAGTGAAGCATGTTGAGGTGGCAATCGTTGCATTGGTTAGGTTGTGATCGGCGGATGCAATATTATTTGATATGGATTGGGAGAGGCATACGGGAAAGTGGTCTCCTTCTTTAAGCACACATGGTGCAAAGCACAGGGACCTGAGCAAGAGTCCTGATTTGAGCCCCTGGCTCCCCACCTGCAGGTGGGGGAGGTTGCTTCACAGGCAATGAAGCAGGTCTGCAGATGTCTTTCTCTCCCCAACTCTGTTTTCCCCTCCTCTCTCAATTTCTGTCTTATCCAACAACGACGACAGCAATAACAACAACAAGGGAAACAAAAGGGAAAAAATGGGAGTCGGGCGATAGCGCAACGGGTTACGCGTATGTGGCACAAAGTGAAAGGACCTGCGGAAGGATCCCAGTTAGAGCTCTGGGCTCCCCACCTGCAAGGGGTTGCTTCACAGGCGGTGAAGCAGGTCTACTGGTATCTTTCTCTTGCCCTCTGTCTTCCTCTCCTCTCTCCATTTCTCTCTGTCCTATCTAAAAACAACGACGTCAATAAGTACAATAACAATAAAAAAACAAGGGCAACAAAAGGGAAAATAGGTCAGTACAAAAAAAAATTGGAAAAAAATGGCTTCCAGGAGCAGTAGATTTGTAGTGCAGGCAGCCCCAGTGATAACCCTGGAAGCAAAAAAAAAAAAAAAAAAAAAAAAAGAGCATTGATATTATTGTAGATAATATCAAACTTTAGGACAGGGATACTCCAAGTCTAAATTGATTTTTTAGTTACTAATATTCTAACTTACAACTTGCTACAATTTTAGACTTTGATAATTTATATGTAAATTAAAAAGCTTAAGGGGGCCAGGTGGTAGCACACCTGGTTGAGTACACATGCTACAATGCACAAGGACCCAGGTTCAAGCACCTGGTCACCACCTGCAAGGGGAAAGATTCACAAGTGGTGAAGCTGGCTTGCAAGTGTCTCTCTGTATCTTTCCCATTCTGTCTACCTCCCCTCAATTTCTGTCTCTATCCAATAATAAATAAATAAAATATTTAAAAAGTAATAATAAAAAGAAAAAAGCTTAAGTACAACAAAGGATTCATACTCATTTTCACAACTGTCATTAGAATTTCAAATAATTATGTCTTTATTGAGATAAGTTTTATTAGAATAACCAACTGGTGATTCATAAGATGTGAAGATTTTAGAAGAAGTTTGTTAGTTGAGATGATGTACTAAGTTGCTGGCAGGAATAGAAAAAGAACTGGGTTATAATCTATCAGAATTATACTGCCAACATAATTTTAATTATTTAAATAATTAAAACATCATCAAGATGGTGGCTTAGGTTATTACTGACTTTGCCCCCCACCCAACACACACACACACACACACACACACACACAAGAACAATCAGCAACAATTCTTGAACCAGATACCACTGAGAGAAACCTGGAACAAAGTTCATGTGATTGTGTGCATGCATGCATGTGTATCTGAAGTGCCATACTTTACAGAGATCATGACAGACTGCATTGTAAGAGTAACCAAAACAGTTCCACAATGACCATATGGCTAGGATAACAGTGCCACCTGGGAACTACATATTCCACCAATACTTCAACAGAAGTTTAGGAGTAAAATTTATAGTCTGGAAAGCAAGAGGAGTCTTACCAAGAGAACTTTAAGCACAGGGTAAACTTGAATTAAGACCCCCAACGAGTTTTCTGATGAAATAAAAATATTCTATAAAGCATGCAATTTGTCAGGACTGAATAATGAGGAAACAGAAAATTTAGATACAACAATTAATAGTAAGGAGAGTGAAGCCATAGCCAAATTACGCAACAGAACACGATGCCAAGACTAGATGACTTTACTGGTGAATCTCATTGAACATCTAAAAAGAACATCTGGAAAATTAAAATTAAAAACAATGATTGATCATCTTCTACTTGTTACAGTGGCTATCATTAAAAAAAAGATACATCCTGGTAAGGATGTAGCAAAAAATAACTCTCGTACACTGCATCAGTAAATATGAAGAGTATAATTGGAAGGAATTATATCTCAAATATGAAATATAGATGAATTGTGCAGACATTTGCTTTGTTACCTTTTGAGCAAAGTTTTTAACATTCATCAGGCTAATTTTTGAACCCAAAGTCCATCTTATATTGATGATTCAAGCAATTAAACTTGCCAGGGTCTTTTATATCTCAGACAGGGCATAACTGAGCAAGGTTATCTATATAAAATACGTGACTTTTTTTTAAAATTTTTTATTTAAGAAAGGATTAATGAACAAAAACATAAGGTAGGAGGGGGTACAACTCCACACAATTCCCACCACCCAATCTCCATAGCCCACCCCCTCCCATGATAGCTTTCCCATTCTCTAGCCCTCTGGGAGCATGGACCCAGGGTCGTTGAGGGTTGCAGAAGGTAGAAGGTCTGGCTTATGTAATTGCTTCCCCGCTGAACATGGGCGTTGACTGGTCGGTCCATACTCTCCCAGTCTGCCTCTCTTTCCCTAGTAAGGTGTGTCTCTGGGGAAGCTGAACTCCAGGACACATTGGTGGGGTATTCAATCCAGGGAAGCCTGGCCAGCATCCTGGTGGCATCTGGAACCTGGTGACTAAAAAGAGAGTTAACATACGAAGCCAAACAATTTGTTGAGCAATCATGGATCCCAAGCTTAGAATAGTGGAGAGGAAGTGTTAGGGAGGTACTCACTGCAAACTCTAGTGTACTTCTGCTTTCAGGTATATATTTTGCAGTAGTTTATAGATACGTGTGAACATATGCTCTCTCTCACAGAAACTGGTGTATATCTAGGTTTTGGGACTTTGTTAGAAAGTGAACCACCTGAAATGAAATTAGAGTATACTATGAAAGGAAAGGTCTCACCCGAGTAATGAAGCTGAAGGGTTGTCATTCCACACGTGAAGTCTCTGGACACAGTCTGAGGTGAAGCATGTTGAGGTGGCAATCGTTGCGTTGCTTAGGTTGTGGTAGGCGGATGCAATATTATGTGATATGGATTGGGAGAACCAAGGGTTCCAGGACTGGGGGAAGTAGGGGCTCTATAGTGGAGATGTGAGGTTCCTGCTGTCTTTGGGTTCAAAAAGACAATCGATAGTTAATGTTATCATCACATTACTTGTTAATTGGGTTAACTTTGAAAAGTCCTTTTGTTATGGTTTGCTGTACAGTATCCAGTATCTTGTATATAGCTGTACTATTGGATGGTTCTAATCTGCTTGGTCTAGGCTTTTGAGAGAGTCCGCGTATCAAATACACAGCCTATATATTAAAAGGATTCAGTTTGTGTTTTGAGAAACTTTGAGACATACAATTGATTTTCCCCCTCTCATATTAATTAACTACTGATTTATATGTCTACATTTTGCTAGGAGTGTACATAAACACCATTCCCTCCACCAAAGGACTGTGACCCATCCCTCCCGCCCACTCCCACCCCCCACTGGCCCAGGAAGCTACATGTCTACCCCTCACCAATGGGTTTTTACTTTGGTGCCCTACTTACAATTTGATCAGGTCCTGCTTTTAGTTTCCCTTTCAGATCTTCTTAGTCAACTTCTGTTGATGAGTGGGATCATCCCATACTCATCTTTATCTTTCTGACTTAGCTCACTTAACATAATTCCTTCTAGCTCTGTCCAAGATGGGTCAGAGAAGGTGGGTTCATTGTTTTTGATAGCTGCATAGTATTCCATTGTGTATATATACCACAGCTTTCTCAGCCACTCATCTGTTGTTGGGCACCTGGACTGCTTCCAAGTTTTAGCTATTATGAATTGTGCTGCTATGAACATAGGAGTACACACCTCTTTTTGGTTGGGTGTTATGGAGTCCTTGGGGTATAACCCCAGGAGAGGAATTACTGGGTCATATGGAAGGTCCATGTCTAGCCTTCTGAGAGTTTTCCAGACTGCTCTCCACAGAGGCTGTACCAATTTACATTCCCACCAGCAATGTAAAAGGGTTCCTCTGT
Source organism: Erinaceus europaeus (assembly GCF_950295315.1). NCBI lineage: Eukaryota > Metazoa > Chordata > Mammalia > Eulipotyphla > Erinaceidae > Erinaceus > Erinaceus europaeus. The sequence goes on along the minus strand of NC_080168.1, from coordinate 78,682,567 downwards.
CCCCACAGCCTCTCCAGCATTTGTTGCTGCTGTCCTTTTTGATGTATGCCATTCTTACAGGAGTGAGGTGGTATCTTAGTGTTCTCTTAATTTGCATTTCTCTGACAATCAGTGACCTAGAACAGTTTTTCATATGTTTGTTAGCCTTTTGGATCTCCTCTGAGGTGAATGTTTTGTTCATATCCTCTGCCCATTTTTGCATGGGGTCATTTGCTTTTTTGGTGCTAAGTTTGCTGAGCTCTTTATATATTTTGGTGATTAGTTTCTTGTCTGATGTCTGGCATGTGAAGATCTTCTCCCATTCTGTGAGGGGTCTCTCTGTTTGTTTAATAGTTTCTTTGGATGTGCAGAAGCTTTTCAATTTGATATAGTCCCATTGGTTTGTTTCTGCTTTAGTCTTCCTTGCAATTGGGTTTGATTCATCAAAGATGTCCTTGAGGTGTAGGTGGGAAAGTGTTTTACCAATGTTTTCCTCTAAGTATTTGACTGTTTCTGCTCTGACATCTAGGTCTTTGATCCATTTGGAGTTGATTTTTGTTTCTGGTGAGATAAAGTGGTTCAATTTCATTCTTCTGCATGTTTCAACCCAGTTTTCCCAGCACCATTTATTGAAGAGAGCCTCCTTTTTCCATTTAATCCTTTGGGCCCCCTTATCAAAGATTAGATGCCCATAGGTGTTGGGATTTACTTCTGGGCTTTCAATTCTGTTCCACTGGACTGTGTGCCTATTTTTGTTCCAGTACCATGCTGTTTTGATGATGATGGCTTTATAATATAGTTTAAGGTCTGGGAGTGTGATACCTCCATTTCTGTTTCTTATCCTAAACATGGTTTTGGCAATTCTAGGTGTTTTCATGTTCCAGATAAAAGATTGTAGTGTTTGTTCTAGTCTCTTAAAGAAGCTTGGTGGAACTTTGATGGGTATTGCATTAAATTTGTATATGGCTCTGGGGAGAATATTCATTTTGATGATATTTATTCTTCCAATCCATGAGCATGGGATATCTTTCCATTTCTTGGTATCAGTTTCTATTTCATTGAGTAGCGACTCATAGTTTTCAGCATACAAGTCTTTCACTTCTTTGGTCAACTTTATTCCTAGGTATTTGGTTGATTTTGCTGAAACAGTAAATGGGAGTGATTTCTGGATGTCTTCTTCTTCAGATTTAGTGTTTGCATAAAGAAATGCCACTGATTTTTGTACATTGATTTTGTAGCCTGATACCTTGCTATATTGCCTAATAACTTCCAGTAATTTTCTACTGGATTCTTTAGGTCTTTCTATGTATACTATCATATCATCAACAAATAGTGAGAGCTTGACTTATTCCCTTCCAATCTGTATTCCTTTGATTTCTTTCTCTTGCCTGATTGCTATGGCAAGAACTTCTAATACTATGTTGAAGAGTACTGGTGACAGTGGACAGCCCTGTCTAGTCCCTGATCTGAGGGGGAATGCTTTTAGCTTCTGTCCATTGAGTATGATGTTGGCTGTAGGTTTGCTATATATAGACTCCACTATCTTGAGGAATTTCCCAACTATTAACATTTTTTGTAGAGTTTTGAGCATGAACGGGTGTTGGATTTTGTCAAAGGTTTTCTCTGCATCTATTGAGATAATCATGTGGTTTTTGGCTTTGCTTTTATTGATGTGGTGAATGACATTGATTGACTTATGGATGTTGAACCAGCCTTGCATTCCTGGCATGAATCCCACTTGGTCGTGATGAACAATCTTTTGGATGTGTTGCTGTATCCGGTTGGCCAAGATCTTGTTTAATATTTTGGTATCTATGTTCATCAGAGATATTGGTCTGTAGTTTTCCTTTTTTGTTCTGTCCCTATCAGCTTTTGGTATCAGAGTGATGTTGGCTTCATAAGGTGGAAGGGAGTATTCCTGTTTCTGCAATCTTATGGAAAAGCTTAAGAAGTATGGGTACTAACTGTTTCCTGAAAGTTTTGTAGAATTCATTTGTGAAGCCATCTGGTCCAGGACTTTTGTTGTTGGGGAGATTCTTAATAATGGTTTCAATTTCTTTGTCTGTGATCGGTGCATTTAGATTTTGTAGTTCTTCTTGGTTCAGTTTTGGAAGGGCATATGCTTCTAGGAATTGTTCCATTTCTTCCAGATTCTCTAGCTTGGTGGCATATAGTTCTTTATAGAAGTTTCGCATGATTCTCTGGATTTCTGTGGTGTCAGTTGTGATATCTCCTGCATCGTTTACAATTCTATTAATTTGAGTCTTCTCTCTTTTTTGTTTGGTGTTCTGGCTAGGGATTTGTCAATTTTGTTTAATCTTTCAAAGAACCAACATTTGGCTTCATTGATCTTTTGTATGGTTCTTTTATTTTCGATGTTGTTTATTTCTGCTCTAACTTTAGTGATTTCTGTCCTTCTGGTTGCTTTAGGGTTCCTTTGTTCCTCTTCCTCTAAGTCCTTGAGGTGTGCAGTAAGGTCGTTCATTTGGGCTTCTTCTTGGTGTTTAATATGTGATTGTATGGCTATAAGTTTCCCTCTCAGTACTGCTTTAGCTGTGTCCCAAATATTTTGATAGGCTGTGTCTTCATTTTCATTAGTTTCCAGGAACATTTGAATTTCCTGCATGAGTGAGTCTCTGACCCAGTGGTTCTTAAGGAGCATGTTGTTTAGTTTCCAAATTCTGTGTCTTTTAATAATTTTCCATTTGTTGTTAAATGTTAGTTTTACTCCACTGTGGTCTGAAAAGATACTTGGGATGATTTCAATGCTCTTGAATTTATTGATGCTGTCTTTGTGGCCTAACATGTGGTCTATCCTTGAGTATGCATTATGTGGATTTGAAAAGAAGGTGTATTCCAGTTTGTTGGGGTGGAGGAGTCTGAAAATGTCCAAGAGGTCTAATCTGTCGATCTCTTCATTCAATTCTCTTGTATCTTTATTGGTTCTCTGCTTTGTTGATCTGTCTAAGTGTGAGAGTGGGGTTTTGAAGTCTCCCACTATTATTGTATTACTATTGATGTATTTTTGAAATTTTTTCAGTAGTTGCTTAATGTATTTAGATGGTCCCTCGTTGGGTGCATAGATGTTAATAATTGTTAAGTCTTCTTGGCTGATTGATCCTCTAATCATTATGTAATGTCCTTGCCTATCTGTTATTACTTTATTTAATTTAAAATCTATCGTGTCTGAGATGAGAATGGCTGTTCCTGCCCTTTTTCGTGGACCGTTAGCCTGTATGATAGTTTTCCATCCTTTCACTTTAAGTCTGTGTTTATCTTGTTGTGACAGATGGGATTCTTGCAAGCAGTATATGGTTGGGTTATTTTCTGATCCATCCCCCCACCCTGTGCCTTTTTATGGGTGAGTTTAAGCCATTGACATTTATTGATATTATGGATTTAATGTATTGTAGTGCCATTGTTCTAAAAAAATTTTTTTTACTCTGATATATTGCAAGTATTATAGTGATGTTCTTGTTTATAAGAAGTCTTTTAGTACCTCTTTCAGGGCCAGCTTCGTGATGGTTGCCTCCTTTAACTGTTGTTTATCTAAGAAGGTTTTGATCCCTCCATCTAGTTTGAATGAAAGTCTAGCAGGATATATTATCCTTGGTTGAAACCCTTTTTCATTCAGGTCTCGATAGATATCTTGCCACTCCCTTCTGGCTTTTAGAGTTTGAGTGGAGAAGTCTGCAGATAATCTTATGGGTTTTCCCCTGTATGTGACTTTTTGTTTTCTCTTGCAGCCTTTAGGATCCTTTCTTTATCCTTACTTCTTCTCATTGTGACTATGATGTGTCTTGGTGTCTTCAGGTCTGGGTTGATTCTGTTTGGTACTCTCTGGGCCTCTTTAACCTTGATATCCTTTGTGTTATTCAGGTCTGGGAAGTTTTCTTCTATTATTTTCTCTAGAATGTTTGCTTCCCCTTCCTCTCTTTCTTCCTCTGGCAGGCCAATTATTCGAATGTTACTTCTTTTGAGATCATCCCATATGTCTCTGTTGTTGTTTTCAGTGTCTCTCAATCTCTTTTTAAGCTCTTTCACCTCTTTCTTAGTTTTTTCTAACTCAGCCTCTGTCTGACTAATTCTGTTTTCTGCTTCTGTTAGTCTGCTTTCCCTTGCCTCAGCTTCTTTCTTCATTACAGCTATTTCAGCTTTCAGTTCTCTAATTGCCTCAAGATAATCAGTATTTTCCTTGGGGGTCTCAACTGTTGTTTCCCTAATACTGCCATTCCTTTCCTCCAATGTTGTTTTCATTTCCGTGATTAATAAGTTTATTATTGCTTGCATACTTTTCTTATCTATGGTTACTTCTTGTTGTTTTTGATGGGTTATGTTGTTTTCACCGGGCTAGCTTCACGGGCAGGTAACAGACGACCAGGGACTCATGGCTGAGCTGTAGGCAGTATCTCTTTATTCATACAGGATGCAGCACAATCTAAGACGAGCTAAGCTAAACTCAAGGTACAGTAAAACTCACAATGCTGTCTTTATATATACTTGCCAAGTAGGGTGGAAACAGGATGTGACATAAAGAGGGTGGAGAGAAAAGTGACTGGTAAAAATCAGAGTGTGACAAGGAGGGGGCAGATTAGGCGAGAATAGTATCACTGAACCACAAATGCCCTGGAGGGAGGGTGGAACTTGTTAACAGTGGTTATGTAAATAGAATGAAGTGGTTATGTAAATAGAATAGTGTTAAGCAGGGGGGATTTAAACCAAATGAAACAGAAAGGGTCTCATGCATACCAACAATTCCCCCTTTCTTTTTAACTAATGGCCATTGTGGGGTGAACAGAAACCTATATCATACAGGCGTTTTCAAAAGAACTGGCATAAGACATGGAAAACAAAATAGGTGAGCAGCAATAACCAGTGTGATGCCAAGGGGAACGTTTCTTGCCTCAAAGGGCAAGGCCTAGCAGGCGAAAGAGAATTTCTTGCCTCTGGGAATGCTTCATGCCTCTGGGGGCATCTCTTGCCTCAAAGGGCGTTTCCTGCCTCTGTGGGCATCTGTTGCCTCTTGGGGCGCTTCATGCCTCTGTGGGCATAACCTAATAAGGAGGGGGAGTTTTCTACCTCTGGGGAAGAGCCTGCAGGCGAGGGTACATGGTTTATAAAGTCTCAAGGCAATTGGCTGAAGTTAGTCTTTGAGAAACACAGCAGCATCTACCAGTAAGTCCGATGGAGGTGTCAGTCCAAAGTAGCTGACCACAGAAGAAAATGCCAGAGGATGAAACGCTGCACGTCTGTCTCGATGGGGAATGTCGGCCACCAGAATTCTGCTTTTCTGTAGAGAGTGAGCTTTGGAGTCTGTGAATCTGTTTCTTCAGGTCATGCCAGGTCTCATCATTGGTTTCCGGGGGCGATGTCAGAGAACAGGGGTCCAAATGGATTTCCAGAAATTTTCATTTGAGTAGATGCTTTTTCATGTGAAGACTTTGACAGCTGAAATTCACTTACTTGTCAAACAAAACTTGTAGCAGATTAGAAGTTTACTATAATTGATAACTCCATTAAAATTGGAAGTCCTTTCTAGTATGATTTTAAGGTTGTTTAAACAGTTTAAACTCAATAAAATGTGGAAAGGTAAACAGAAGAACCACAGTTAAAAGCCTCAGGCATGAGAATAATTAAATAATCATTGCACTATCTGGCCCACCCATAACTCATATAGTTTTCAGAATTAAACGTTTCAGATTTATGTCAAGAGATAAAAGAGAAATCAAAGGAGGGAAAAAAACAATTTTTTTGGATTGTTTCTGGATGTCTCTAGAAATCATGGCTGCGTCCAGCATTTTTTTTAAGTCAATGTCAAACAAAAATTCAGTCATTCAAATCATTCTCTTATGAAATGCAACTTGAACCAGATTATCAAGATCTCACCATGTAGGATTAAGAGTCCCTGGAGGGCGTCCTAGTTCAAAAAGCTCCTCGAAATTCCATTTAGGGTGCTTCGGACTGTTTCTGCTGGATTGCTTCAGGCACCCATTTTTAAAAGTGTCTTGCCATCGAAGAAAGAATCCAATCAGGAGAGTAGAACTAACCACGTGTCTCCATACTTGGGAACTGCCAGGGTACTTGAGAATGTTCTTCAAATTAGAGTAGTCCTTCTCCATGGGAAACATTCGAGAAGAAGTCCAGAAAGTCCCAGTGGAAATCCTCATGCATATCCCAAGGTCTATGATCACGGTCATAAAGAACCAAATTGTGGCCCAGAGCAAAATGTAGTCCTTTTCCTCAGGAAATATGGGGGAGGGAATCCAGAAAGTCCAAGGAGAAATCTCCATGCATCTCCCAAGCTCTATGATCCTGGTCATAAGAAACCAAAGTTCCCGGTCAGGGAAACAAAGTGTGGCCCAGAGTAAAATGTTCCAGAGACAGAGTAACTGTCTCATGATGAAACAGTAGAGGCTTTGGCAAACCTCTTCATAAGTAGAAGAGAAGACCATAGTGCATAGGTAGGCAAAGTCTTCACTTATCTGGGAGTTGCACAGGCCCGGCCCCACGTTGGGCGTCATATGTTGTTTTCGATGGGTTATGTTGTTTTCACCGGGCTGGCTTCATGGGCAGGTAACAGACGACCAGGGACTCATGGTTGAGCTGTAGGCAGTATCTCTTTATTCATGAAGGACGCAGCACAATCTAAGACGAGCTAAGCTAAACTCAAGGTACAGTAAAATTCACAATTTTGTCTTTATATATACTTGCCAAGTAGGGTGGAAACAGGATGTGACATAGAGAGGGTGGAGAGAAAAGTGACTGGTAAAAATCAGAGTGTGACAAGGAGGGGGCAGATTAGGCGAGAATCCTATCACTGAACCACAAATGCCCTGGAGGGAGGGTGGAACTTGTTAACAGTGGTTATGTAAATAGAATGAAGTGGTTATGTAAATAGAATAGTGTTAAGCACGGGGGATTTAAACCAAATGAAACAGAAAGAGTCTCATGCATACCAACAACTTCTGGCTGATTTGTAGTTTTTTCTGGGCTCTTGTCTTCATTCATTGGAGTAGCAGTTTTGTTTTTGATCTACCCATTTTTTTTTGATTTATGTGTTTCTTCTTTTTTTTATGCTCTGTTGTTCCTCAGTTGTTGTGTCTTGAGTACAAGTAACACTGTACTAAATACCTTTATGACAATTGCACTCACCAACCTCCAGAATTACAGCAGCAACTGAAGTAAGTATTGAAGTAGTTTAATCGTTACCAGTTAGCCAAACAATTTCTCCAGTCCGTGAAAAAATAGTAACCAAATCCCAGTGAAGAAAGAGAAAAGAAAGAGAGGATAGCAAGAATAGACAGTTATGCAAATCTACTATCCACTGTATATTCTAGGGGTAACAAGAGGGGAAAGGGAACTAGAGCAGAGATACACACATAGAGAGTCCACTCCGAGTCAGATTTCTTCCCCAAAGTTATTCACAAATTCAGAAAGGCAAAAAAGAAGGAAGAAGTGTATGACAAGATTAAAAAGAGAGAGAGAGAGAGAGAGAGAGTGACAAGAGAGAGAAAAGGGAGAAGATAAGAAAAAGAGTTGTAATTAAAGAGCAGTGCAAGGAACTTCCCAAATGTGTATCAGTGAATTCAAAAAAAGCACCCTGTTTGATGTTGTGGGGTATCCTGCTAGGAGCTGGTCCCCAGGGACTGCTTATGGCGGGGGGGGGAGGGGGGGAGGAGGTATGCTTGAAAATTAAAAGGAAGAAAAAAGAATTTTTTTCCCCTACTCTAATTCTTAACCCAAATTAAGTTATAGTCATCTCCTTGTCACCGCTATGACACCTTATTGGCTGGCCTGCTAAAGGCAGAAAATCCTATTGTTTCCAGGGGATGTATTCGGAGCTGAGCGGCTAACAGCTTCTCTGTCCGCCATCTTCCGGGAAACCCCCCCCTCTAGACTTTTTTAAAGGATTTCTCGAAAATGAAAACTAGCTCCAAGTCCTTTGATCCAATGAGAGCTATACTTAAGAAGTCTTTGGATCCACCCTCAGGGTCGCGGTGGTCCCTGGAGACTCCCAAGAGAAAGCCCCTGAGCTACAGTGCTCCCTCGGGTCCTCTGCAGGCTGCCCAGCAGCGCTCTGCAACCGGCGGAGGAGCCGCCTTCCCGGGCGGAGGACAATGCCCGGCACACCCGCCTTGCCTGGCGCCGCCTGGGAAGTCTGGAGCCCCGCTAGTCCGTGCCACCTTTACTCTAATTCTTTTTTTTTTAATATTTATTTTATTTATTTATTCCCTTTTTGTTGCCCTTGTTGTTTTATTGTTGTAGTTATTATTGTTGTTTTCATTGTTGGATAGGACAGAGAGAAATGGAGAGAGGAGGGGATGACAGAGAGGAGGAGAGAAAGATAGACACCTGCAGACCTGCTTCACCGCCTGTGAAGCGACTCCCCTGCAGGTGGGGAGCCGGGGTTCGAACCGGGATCCTTATGCCGGTCCTTGTGCTTTGCGCCACCTGCGCTTAACCCGCTGAGCTACAGCCCGACTCCCCCTTACTCTAATTCTTAACCCAAATTATAGTCACCTCTCTGGTGACTATAATTATTGACTGGCCTGCTAAAGGCAGAAAATCCTACCGTTTCCAGATATGATCAGAGCACACGCTGCTAGCAGCTTCTCAGTCCGCCATCTTCCCCTAGAGAGTTCCGACTTTTTTTTTTTTTTTAAAGAACAGCAAGTAGCTTTCTCTTACGTTAAGTACCAGCAAGAGGCAGTGGCTGGTCAACTTCTCTTGTCCCTTCAAAGGAGGTTTGAAGCAAGACTGACCTCGCTGGTGTAAGACACTACAATTGTTTGCCAATATGAAGTGATGTGGGGAGGAGTAATGGGTTTCAAAAGGGAGCTGTTGGGTTTCCTGGCTTAAGGTAAAAACAGGATGCCACATGGCTCATTTTAACTAATAAATTAATATGTGGTCAGGATATGGAAAAAGCGGACAGGAGGGGCTTATGTGGACACTGGAGACCCAAGGCACAATAATGTATAAGAATCTAAGCTGGTAGTGGGATCAGTGCAGACACCTGTCGCAGAAGAATGAAAGACTGCACATGTGAAAACTGCCCTGTAAAGTATATATATAATTCTAGCTTATGAGATAGGACTTAACCTTGTAACAGTTTGTGATCAGTTACAGAGAAGAACTTGGTTGGACCTACATGGGTTGCATGCATGTTTCTGAACCAATCATAGTGCTTAGGGTACCAAGTGAAGAACCCGAATTGGCCAGTATGGGTTCTGCCATGTGCCATGTCTATGGGGAGAGGTCAGGGTAAGATGATTGACTGCTTGTTGGAAGTATAAGGAAAGGACTCCTTCCTTAATAAAGACTCTGTCCAGGTAGGTAAAATGATAAATATACATTCTATTAGTGGAAGGTACTGCTTGAATGTGTCTATTTTTTGCTCTAAGTATTTTTATTCATTCAGATTGGCTCTGGGGCCTGAGTCATACTTAGGTGCTTCAAGAGTCAGTGCATCTCTCATTAGGAATCCATTTGGTACATTCTTACTTTGGAGGTAAATGGCACTCCAGTCGTTCAGTGATCTAAAAGTGTAAGTGTGTTTCCTGAAATATCTAATTTACTACCAGACATGACCTAGGTTTGGGAAAAATGAATGTATTGTCACTTACATTCTCATTATAGAGTAAGATAACATCTTACAAGAAAAACACAGAACCCTTTGAGGTAATTTTTTTGTTAGTACCAAAGAATTAACCTCATAAAAATTCGCTGATGCTTGTTAGTAGAATCTCCATGGAAAAAAAAATTGAACAGAATCCCAAATTTTGTTTTGGAAACAACTCTGGGCACAGCCACCCTGTTAGGTGTCTGTAGTTTCTGTGATGAAGGAATTTCCTAGGCAAATTTATTTCTGTTTCATAATCAGGGCATGAAGTTAGACTGGACCCACATAAATTGGTAGGGTTATATCTCATCAGAACCATTCCTAAAAAAATTTGTTCCCCTTCATTTTGTCCCACCTTGGTTCCCACTTAACAATGTCATAGGGGGTGGGGGATTCATGGTGAGGTACTTTCCAAGACTAGTAGCACTTAGAGGAAAGCAGCCTGTGGGAGGAAATAAACATATCTGAAAAGCAAGTATCAAGAGCTTTCTGTTCAGAAGATAGATATTCTGTGCTCCTTTCAGTGATGGCTGTATCTTTTAGCACTAAGTCTTTGTAGTGTCCTTGGGCTTGACCTGTGTTGGAGCTTTCCATTCTTTGTGTTTGAATGACAGTGTGGGAGTAAGGAAGTGTTGCATTTTGACAGGATAAGCGGGAAGGGCATATATTCAGTTCTCAGTATTTGAATTTTTTTTTTACCTCCATGAAGCTAATTTTTGAATCTAAGTTGTTCCTCTGTCCACCTACTGATGATTGAGGCAATTAAACTTCCTAAGACCCTTTGTACATGTCTCAGCTAGGACCCAGAAACTACTGAAATGGATAAGAACATTGATTCAATTTAGTTTCTCCTAAGGCCATACTGTATAATCAAATAGAAATCACTCTCTGCTCTGTTTTCTTTCTCAAATCATACTCAGCTGTGCTGTTCAGGATTATGTTGTCTATGTTTTACCAATATACCCATAATTTTGGATTTTAAAATATGGCCACCTATTATTAAAAATTTTTGTCATCACTGGGGCTTCACTGCTCCAGTACTTTTTCAATAGAAAGACAGAGAAAGAGACCACAACACCAGAACTTCAATGTGGTGTGGGGACCAAGCTTGAACCTGGGTCATGTGCATGACAAAGTGTGTGCATTCTCCAAGTGAGATATCTTGCCAGCCCAGATGGCCACTTATCTATTTGTTATTCTATATCTAGGGAAATAATACTTTGCAGGGCAGTTTTCACATGTGCACAGTCTTTCATTCTTCTGCGACAGGTGTCTGCACTGATCCCACTACCAGCTTAGATTCTTGTACATTATTGTGCCTTGGGTCCCCAGTGTCCACATAAGCCCCTCCTCTCTTGTCGATCATTATTAAATCAATAAAAAAAGAAAAAAGTAAAAGCAGTACCATTGAAGAAAATGAGCAACAACAACAACAAAAAATCAAACAGATAGACAGACAGACAGACAGACTGAGCTAAGCAGTTTTAGAATCAGCCCATATCTATGACTTTGGGAGAAACACTGCAGTTTCCAGTGGAGAGGAAGGAGACACAGAACTCTGGTAGTGGAAACCCTATGGGATTATACCCCTATTTTACAATTGTGTAAATCAATATTAAATCACTAATAAAAAATAAAATTTATTAAAAGTATGTGGTAGAGTAATGACCCTCAAAGATACTGATAACTTAATTTCCCTTATCTGTAAATATGTTGCTTTTAATGATAAGCCTGAATTAACACACATTATTAGGTTAATGACCTTGAGAGGGAGAGATAAGCCTGGATTTGATAGGCAGACCCAATCTAATCATAAAGGTCTTAAAATTAGAGGCCATTTCCCATATACGGAGAATGAAAGAAATGGCAACAAGAGAAACATTCAGCTTAGAGTTTCTGGATTTGAGAATGGAGATCAAGAAATGCAAATGACTGTGGAAAACTAAAAGAAAATCAAGTGGAAATTCCTGTATACTTGGTGTCAGGTGCTGGCACACCAGTAGGGCACACACATAACTATGGGCAAGAGCATGGGCTCAAGCCTCCATGTTCTCCATCAGCAGAGAGGAAGTTTCACGAATGGCAGAGACTACTGCAGCTGTCTCTCTTCCTCTCTGCCTCACCCTCTATTGAACAAGAAAAAAAAATGACTTCTGGGAACGATGGAATTGCTGTGCAGACACCAAGCCCCAGCAATAACTTCAGCAGGAGAGAGGTGGGGAGGAGAGGTAGAGAGAGAAAGGAATTCCTATAGATTCTCCAATTAGAATGTAACCTGTCAATATCCTGATTTTAGCCCGAGATCCCTGGCAGGATTAAATAGTAAATCAATTCGCTAAATTTATGGATGGTTGTTTTGGAAAGAAAAGTAATGAATTCACAATCTTAAATGCTACCTTTGTTGGCTGACAACTCCAAAAGGTATACCCCGTGCCCCAATTGCTTCTGTAACTCTTGATATTCAACTACCTTCATGCAACTCCATTAGATACACATCTACTTAAGACACAGCCTGTTAAATGTTACCCCACATCACTCTCCCCTTCTTGGTAATATAATCCTGGTTCTCAGCCGAACACAAGTACTGGGATAAAAACTACTTCTTCCAGACTCCTTCCCCAACCCCTTTGTCATTAAAACAAGCATGTCTCTTAAGTTCTACCCAATAGGAAATTGCAAGACTAGCATTATTTTATGCTGAAAGAAGGGGATGGGGACTTCTTCCTAATCCCTACTGACTAGGATGCAGACAAGTTGTCTAGAGTTCAAGCATCTATCTTATGCCACAGAGCTTCACAATGAGGGTGGCAGAGTAAATAGACAGACGGAGACTAAATCAATGAAGATCATGAGAATTTCATGTCAGTCTTGGACCAACTATATGCAGACTTCATCTATGTGAGAAGGAGAAAACCTTCTGCTATTTAATTCATTTTATCCTAATAATTTCATCACATGCAGCAGAATTTCATTCTAACTAGGAAAATTACATTACCCATGACAGAATTATTCATTTATCCTTAAAGACACAGTTTGCTGTCATTTTCCATTTCCAAAGATGAGCAGTTGTTAATACAAAAACTGAGGAGATCTTGATCTCCAACACCTGCACTTAAACCACCAATCCCAATAAATCAACAAGGCCTGGTGCTTCTGCTTTTAAATTTTCTCTGTGAACTCTCCATCTCTACTATCTCAATCTTTGTCGGAGATGCCTCCTTCTCTCACCCCAACAACTACACAACTACAGTTTAACTACTGATTTCCTTGCTTTAATTCGTCACTCTCCATCCATTCTCTACACAGCCACCATAACCAACTTTTAACAATTTGAAGAAAATTATGGTGTACTGCTCCTTAAAACTCAACAAGACTCCCAATTACATTTGAAATTCAATCCGAATTGTCACAACCATAAAGTTTTACATGATGCTTGACAATCTCATAGGCCTCATGCTGCCTTTACCTATATCACCCATTGCTCCACCACAATCATCCTTAAAATACAAAGCAGAACTTGGACTGGATTTGGTGTACTGCATCAAAGTAAAAGACTCGGGGGGTGGAGGAGGTCCTGGAACAAGATGGTGGAGAAGGACATAACTGGGAGGTTAGAGTGTTATATAGAAACTGAGAAATGTTATACATGTACCAAATACATGTATTTTACTGTTGACTGTAAACCATTAATCCCTCCCCCCATTAAAAAGGAAAGAAAAAGAAAATGCTGAAGGACTGGCAAAAATCACACCTGGAAGTAAGAAGGTAGGGATATATCTTGATGTAGATGTATATGCCTGCACAATGACTTCACCCTTCCTGGTGGCCTTTTTTTTTTCTTTTTTTAATATTCTTTCTTTTTTTACATTTTTTATCTATTTATTTATTGGACAGAGACAGCCTGAAATTGAGAGGAAATGGGGGACAGGAAGATAGACAGAGTTCTGCATCACTGCTTCACCACATGTGAAGCTTTCCCCCTGCAGGTAGGGACTGGTGGCTTGAACCCAGGTCCTTGTACATTGTAACATGTGTGCTCAGCCAGCCACACCACCACCTTCCCCCCACCTTTTTATTCTCTTTTTTTGTGACACAGAAGAGAAAAACAGATATGCTTAACTGCTTGTGAAGTTTTCCTCCTGCATATAAGGAATAGATGCATAAAACCAACACCTCACACATGGCAATGTGTGTGCACTACTGGCTGCACCACCACCCAGTCCCACAACTTAATATTTTTTAGGTGTAAGAGTGCATTTGTTAAACATCTACAATGACATATACCTGATGTAATTACATAATTATTTGCTTTTGAAAGTTTTTAGGTCACTTGAAATCTCCAGAAAATCTTTAACCTTTAATGGCATTTGTGATTTAAAATGCTCAAAATTATTTATTTTATATAACAAAAAAAAATCAGCCCTTAGCCCATCCCAGTTTGCTGAAATCTCAGGCCTTTCCCATCTGCTGCTGCTACTATGAAAGGTGCCCCTCCATCTTTCATCCATCTGGTCTCGACTCTTATGTTATTGATATATCCCGAAAAGAGCCTCTCTGGCTACCCTGTAAAAAAAAAGCAGTCCCCTAACTTCAGCACACTCAGTCACAAAACCTCCCCATCACAGCACAACTTCCTTTGTAGGCTTTAATTGATATAAAATCTATTGCACTAAAGCAAAGGACTCTGGAGAGGGAGGTGGGTGCAGTAGAGGGGGGAAACTTTGGGGGTCTGTGCGATGGACCGCTACAGCGGAAGAGCAGCAGAAAGGATCAGGGAACTCCGAAGGCGACCACCTGGTGGGTCAGGAGTCCTCGCAGGGGAGAACAGAATACACCACATTCTGTTGGAGGGTGAATCTGAGCTCCATTTTTATTCAGCCAGTGAGAGTTTATATATCTTTCAGTCTTACATAAACAGTATCTGAAACAGAAAGTAAAGCTCATTTCTTGATTAGATGACCTTGTGGTTTTACACAGAAATGTCGTACTTTATGGGGTGATGCATTTCTGAGTAATAGGCTTAGCAGATAGTATTTTAAGTAGAGTTTTAACATATTTCATAAGAGGAGGTGAGTAAGTATTATTAAGAATTTTTCCTAAAACTTTATGTATTTGATGACCCATAACTTCGTCCACCTCATTTCCTGTTCATCTGTATCTAATCTGGGAACAGGAGCTGTTCCTCCCTGATAAAACGGCATCATTACCATGTACATAATGAAAACAATAATCAGAGTTTCCAATTTAGATCTGCTCAGGATGCCAAGACCCACTCCCAGAATTCTTCTTCCTTAAAGAGAGTTTTCCGGAGTGCTGACCCTGTCAGACCTGTCATTCTGGAGTTGAGTGGGGCGTGGCAGGTCTGGTACATAATGAAACTATTACTTTTTCTTATTTTTATCTTCTTTTTCAACAACATTCCCACCACCAAAGGACTGCTTGCACCACCCCACTCCACACCCAATGAAGCTGAACATCTACTCTCAGCCTCCACTCAGAGATTTTTACTTTGGTGCCCTCCTCCAAACTCAGTCAGATTTTGCTTTGAGTTTCCCTTTCTGTTCTTCTTTTTCAATGTCTATTTATGAGTGGGATCATCCCATACTCATCTTTGTCTTTCTGACTTACTTCACTTAACATAATTCCTTCTCACATAATGAAATCATATGCACATATCAATAAACCTACTGTAAAGCATTAACACTCTCAATAAAAAACATACAAAAATCATACAAAGTTAAAATGCAACTTTCATAAGAACTGATCATGTGACAGCAACAAAATATACCACATGCCTTCATCTGAACCCATATGCTAGCTTCTCTCTGCTTTGATGGAGGAATCCCTCTACTTGTGCCCTTGATCCATCCCTTCCTACCAAATCAAGGGACATCATTCCAACAATTAACTCTTGCCTCTATTACACTATTAATTATGCATTACTACTAAATTGTTCCTATTAGCAGAAGAACACTAGTGATCCATCATATATATTCCATACATTTTTTATTGTTTTAGAATTATTTTTATAATTAGAACACTATATATATATATACAAAGTTGTGTGACCTTCTAATTTCTCTGTAACCTTATTCTCATGTGTGTATATATATATATATTTACTTGATGAGAAAAACAAAACCAAAATCCTAAAAATAAAATTAATTTCAAGCAAGGCCAACAGGCTTTTGTTTTGACAAAGGAAACAGTCATTATTACTTTGTTCTCAGAAAGTTATCCCTGGTCTTATCCCTTTAAGCACACTCTACCCTTGACATCCTTAGCTGACTGCTGTGATGCCTCATTTTTTTGTGTCCTTTCTTCACTGTCATGACCTTGGCAATGTGCTTGAAAGCTTCAATAGTCTCATCTCTCTAGTCTCAAAAATAGCAAAATGCAGGGTTTGGTCCTCAGACTACTTCCCTTCATCTTAATTCACACTCTAGATCATCTCACCAAATTTTGCACTCTGAATACCATCAGTATGCCATTGACGTCTTAAACATTTTCCCTAAATCTTACACTCACATTAGATAGTGCAAACTATCTTAGGTAATGAATCAAGGCAGGACTATTCTCCCTCTTCATGTTTATACACAACACCTAGAACAGATCCTGACACAGCACTCAGTAATTATCTATTAAATTTATGAACACTGTTGAACTACACATCACTGTGGGAAAATTAAAAAGATAAATTATGGTCATTAACTAATTTTAAGTCATTTCTTTTGACACAAGCAAATGGAGTATCAGAAGGTAATAAGGCATTGTTCTCCTGACCAAGCATGCAATGGTCATGAGGTTGGCTTTGTTTTAAGTGTGATAATTGGAGCATACAAATGAAATGATGAATTGCTTATCATTCAAGAAATCTATTACTGTGTTTCTTATTCTCAAGCCACTAGTAAGATTTTTATAACAAATATCAAGGGTATATTCTTAGAGAACATGAAATAAAAGATTGTATACTCTCAATTCAAAACAAAGTCATATACAATAATCTTATGAAATCAATTGAGAGGTTAAGGTTGGCATGTTCTTCAAAAAGAATAAAAGGAGGGGCCAGGTGGTGGTGCACCTGGTTAAGCACACACATTACAGTGCACAAGGACCCAGGATTATGCCCTTGGTCCCCATCTGCAGGGGGAAAGCTTCACAAGTGGTGAAGTAGAGCTGTAGGTGCCTCTCTGTCTCTCTCCAGTCTCAATTTCTCTCTGTGTCTATCCAGTAATAAATTTAAAAAAAAAATTTTTAAAGAAGAAGAAAGGGGTCGGGCGGTGGCGCAGTAGGTTAAGCGCATGTGGCACAAAGCACAAGGACCGGCATAAGGATTCCGGTTCGAGCCCCTGGCTCCCCACCTGCAGGGGAGTCGCTTCACAGGCGGTAAAGCAGGTCTGCAGGTGTCTGTCTTTCTCTCCCCCTCTGTCTTCCCCTCTTCTTTCCATTTCTCTCTGTCCTATCCAACAACCAACAATATCAACAATGGCAATAATAGTAACCACAATGAGGCTACAACAACAAGGGCAACAAAAGGGGGAAAAATGGCCTCCAGGAGCAGTGGATTCATGGTGCAGGCACCTAGCCCAGCAATAACCCTGGAGGAAAAAAAGAAAAAGAAGAAGAAGAAAAAAAAAGGCGGACAGAACAAGGATCTAGCATATTTTCCTTTAAACAACAAATACAATCCAATAAGCAGTTTCTCAGACTATTATCAATAATTGTTAACAGTGGCATCCTAAGTCTCATAGACAAACTACTGAGCAGAAGTCAGACACAAAGTCCTAATAAACTTTAGGTTTCCATAGAATGAAGATCAAAAGAAGCAATGCAAAACTTTCAGAAATGGTAGTTATGACCTGGTTGATAAAACTCCAACTGTATACTTGAAATCTTGAAATATAAATAAGTGAAAAATGGGGAAGGCTAGGTGGTGATGCACCTAAACACACCATGTGCAAGGACCTGGTTCAAGCTCCCACCCCCCCAAACCCCACCTCCAAAGGAGAAACTTCAAGGAGCAGTGAAGCAACTACTGCAGGATTCTGTCCTGCCCCCCTTACCTCCTTCTCCTTTCAATTTCTCTCTGTTCTATCAAATAAAAAAAAGGAAAAATGGCCACCAGAAACAATGGATTTGTCATGCAAGCAGCAAGCCCCAGTAATAACCCTGGTGATAGTAGTAGTAGTATTAATTAATAAATAAATAAGGGAGTCAGGTGGTAGCACAGTGGTTAAGCGCAGGTGGTGCTAAAGCTCAAGGACTGGGCATAAGGATCCCAGTTCAAGACCCCAGCTCCCCACCTGCAGGGGTTGCTTCACAGGTGGTGAAGCAGGCCTGCAGTTGTCTATCTTTCTCTCCCTGTCTTACCCCCCTTTCCATTTCTCTCTGTCCTATCCAACAATGACGACATCAATAACAATAACAATAAACTACAACAATAAAACAGCAAGGGCAACAAAAAGGGAATAAATAAATGAAATAAATATAAATAAATAAATAAGTGAAAATTTTAGCTTATAGAAGTACCTTCCAGTGAGTGTGGGGATGATGGGAAAAACATTCTTAATAGAGGATCCCAACATGGTAATGAGACTTGTAGATGCTAAGACGAAATTGAAGGATACAACGTGTTTCAAATTTAATTGTTCAAGGAACTTTTTCTTGCTCATACATATTGACAAGACACTAACATTTCAAAAAAAACAATTTATTTTGCCTGAAAGATATTCAAGTAAGGGATAGAAAGATCACTGGAGCCATTAGAGAAGAAAGTTAAGGGCTGGGGAGACAGCATAATGGTTATGCAAAAGAGGTTTTCACATCTGAGGCTCCAAAGACTCAAATTTAGTCCCCAGCACCACCATAAGCCAGAGCTGATCAGTGTTCTAGTCTCTCTCTGCATTTCTCATTAAAGTAAATCAATATTTTAAAGTATATTAATTAATTAATGAACACCTCATGTTAGGCGATCATTTTGTGATGGACCTTCCAATATAAAACAATTGTAGGGGGTCAGGCTGGGTAGCGCAGCAGGTTAAGCGCATGTGGCGCAAAGCACAAGGACCAGTGTAAGGACCCCATTTCGAGCCCCCAGCTCCCCACCTGCAGGGGAGTCGATTCACAGGTGATGAAGCAGGTCTGCAGGTATCTATCTTTCTCTCCCCCCCATCTCCCCCTCCTCTCTCAATTTCTTTCTGTCCTATCCAACAGTGAATGATATCAACAATAACAATGACCACAACAAGGCTACAACAGGGCAACAAAAGGGGTAAAAATGTTCTCCAGGAACAGTGGATTCATGGTGCAGGCACTGAGCCCCAGCAATAACCCTGGAGGCAAAAAAAATAATAATAAAATAAAGTAAAATAATTGTAAAATATACTCCTACAATAGCTCCAACTAAATGCTACATCAGTTTTATACAAACTACAATAAGAGAATAATTTTGGAGTTTTTTATTTCTGAGTCCTCTGGGATAGTAAAGTCTTCCACTCATAAAAGATCTCTAAGTGGTGCTGGATGGTTGCACACCTGATTAAGAACACACATTACCATGCTAAAAGGAATAGGTTCAAGCCCCTGGCCCCCACCTACAGGGAAAAGGTGTCATGAGCTTCTTTCTCTCTCCTTCTATATGCTCCCTCTCCCTCTCAATTTCTCTTTTATCAAGTAAAAGAAAAAGGAAATGGCCACCAGGAGTAGTAGGTTCATCGTGCAGGAACTGTGTCCCAGGACTAAGCCTGGTGGCAATTAAAATACAAAGAACTCTAAAGCATCAGTCATCAATATGTACTATTTATCTTCTTGTTAAGATGTGTGTCTGATCCAGAGGTGGCGTGAAGGCATGAAAACACATTTTTTGAGAACTATAGCTTGGTTTAGGTTCACCAGGAAACTTAACTCTGGACAATTTTGTGTATAAGATATTTGGTGGGGAGAGATCAAGACCAGTACCTGCAGGGAAACCAAGGAAACTGCAGGAGGAGAATGAATTCAACTCCTGTGCCCTGTGATGCAGTCACAATAAAAACCACAGCACAACCTGTGAGGAGTTACTGGAGCTTGTGTGGCCCTTCATGATTGTACAGTCTTGAGGCACAGGGCCGAACTTTCATATGCTCACAACAGGCTAATCAAAGTAGGTTGGCTGTCCTAGGAGCAGAGCATTAGAATGGCCCCAGTGGCCTCTTTGGCTACGGGTAATTTTCACAGGAAGAATCATCTGAGAGGCATCTGACACCAACACTTTCAGCAGCAGGAAGAATGAGTGTCTCAATATAGAGCAGGGAGCCGCACATCATAGTGTCTACCACAGGAGCCCCAAAATTCTAAAGGGATGTGTGACCTGCAAGAGACATTGCCTACCAAAACTAATCCCCAGCCATCCTCTGTGTGAGTATCAGGAGAAAAGATTTTGCCAGTAATTCTCTGTCTGTAACAAATCATCAAATGCAAATAATCTGAGCTTAGGCTACTAACAAAATTATTTTACAATATAAAGAAATTCATTGACCAATTCTGCAATGGCTGAAAGCCTAGTTGTACAGTTTATGAGGAAAAGCAGCCTAAGTGCATCAAATGTATCTAAGGAGAGTTAGAACAGTAATTCATAATAAAATTTCATGTCAAAAGCCCTTGAACATAACTTTTCAAGTCTGGAGCTTTTTGTTACATTTTCTCCTTTTTAATAAATTTAATTAGTATTCTAATGAACAAAGCAATAAAAAAGGGAGTTAGAAGGTTGAGGTTTCTCTGTAATTCTGCTTTTTATTACACACACACTCATTTATTCCTTCAAAGTGTACCTACTAAGTGAAGTGGTGTATCAGGAAGAATGAATACTTAACCCATATGAAGCCCTGGGGAAGATTCCTAACACTACCTATGACCAAGTGGCACTATGCTCTCAGTCTCTCATTCTATATTATAGTAAATGCTTTTTAAAAAGATTATTTTTAGAAAATGAATTTAATGGAGTTGCCCCAAAGATACCATGCTCGGAGATGAATAAAAAGCCACCCTCTAGGGACTCCTATGCTAGCAAACCATATCCCCCTAAAGCAACTATGCAAGAACAATGAACTATAGAAGAGTGTCACAATAGCATAGGTAGGCTTACTTAGAAAGCAGTCTATCCTCTGAAGGTGGTGGAATGGCAATGAGTGGATATTTCAGGGATAAAGATGCAGTGCCCAGCAGATGCCATGGCACTGCAGCTAGTAAGGTGCAGCAGCATAGCCTAGGGACAGAGGACACACCGACATTAGTTTTTGAAGATCACCAGGATTATTCCTGCAGCTCAGAGCCAGTACTACACATTCACCATTCCTAGTAGCTATTTTCTCTTTCTATTTTATTTAATGGGAAAGATACAAATTGAGAGGAGAGGGGAGAAAGGAGAGAGAAAGATAAGACACCTGCAGATGTTCTTCACTACTCATGAATCTTCCCCCTCACAGTTGAGGAGCAGGCGCTTGAATGTGGGTCCTTGCAACAAGGTAATGTGTGTGCTCAACAAGTGAGTCACTGCCAAGGCCCCAGGCTGTGGCATCTTAAGCACCAGTCACAGGGAAAAGCTAGTGGAATCAAGGTGCTCAACTATCCATATGGAACTCTTCTCTGAGGCAGAAAAGCAGGCCAGATGAAAACAGGTAACTAAGCCCAATAGATTTAGACTAACGAAATTCCCTTCACCCAATGGAGAATCATTCGGGCAAAAGCAGCCTAAGCAGACCTGAAAGTTACTATTCACACTCTGCACAACAGATGCCTGGAGAGGATAGCTACGTCATACTGATTACACTGGAGGTCTAGAGGAACCAGTGCACAGAGCAGAACCCTCCTACTGGGCAACCCCTAAGCAATGCCAGGTACCACTGCAGGTTTGGTTTGGTTTGGTTTGACTCTCCATCTCCTCCCCTCTCCCTGCCCTAGAAGAAACTATACAGTCTCTACAGCCAAATATAAAAAAGGAACAAGAACCCATGTAAAAGCATGAAATTCTCTAAAGAAATTAGTCCATAAAAGATACAGAACTTTAGGACTTATCAGAGAAATAATTTAGAAGATTCAACATATATATATATTATATATATATTATATATAATATATATATATATGTCTTTTAAAAATTAAGGTTCTAGACACACGTATGTAGGAATAGGCTGGAAAATGGTTCACCTGGTAGAATATGTGCCTTGACAAACATGCAATCGAGTTTCAAGTTCTAGTATCACATGGGAGTGTCAGAGCACTGACAGAAGTTCCATGTTGCAGTATATCTCCCTTTCTTTTTTTCTTTTTTTTTTTTAGTTTTATTGATTTTTTGCTTCTTTTTGCTTTTTAAAATTTTTTATTTATAAAAAAGAAACACTGACAAAAACCATAGGATAAGAGGGGTACAACTCCACACAATTCCCACCACCAGAACTCCGTATCCCATCCCTTCCCCTGATAGCTTTCCTATTCTTTATCCCTCAGGGAGTATGGATCCAGGATTCCAAGATTCATGCTATTTCTCTCTATGTGTGTATACACATTTGGGTATATATGTATGCATGTATATATACAAATATGTGTGAACACATACACACATATATATTAAAACAAAACAAATGAAAGGTTGGTTTGGGAGTGGTAAACTAATGCATGTATAAAGATCTGGGACTATATGAAAGGGAAGAAAGAAAGAAAGAAAGAAAGAAAGAAAGAAAGAAAGAAGAGAGAAAGAAGAGAGAAAAGAAAAGAAAAGAGAAAGGAAGAGAAAGGAAGGAAGGAAGAGAGAGAAAGAAAGAGAAAGAAAAAGCAAGAGGTAAGAGGGAAATAAAAGAAGGAAGCAAGATGCAGGAACAAAAGGCATTCTAAAGAATTCAGCTAAAGAGACTGAAGGTTCAAAGAAAAAAATGTCCAACAGAGATACAGGGTATAAAGAGCAGGTTAAGCGCACGTGGTGCAAAGCACAAGGACGGGCCCAAGGATCCCAGTTAGAGCCCCCAGCTCCCTACCTGCAAGGGAGTCGTTTCACAGGGGTGAAGCAGGTCTGCAGGTGTCTATCTTTCTCCCCCCCTCTCAGTGTTCCCTTCCTCTCTCAATTTCTCTCTGTCCTATCCAACAACGAACAACATCAACAACAACAATAATAACCACAACAAGGCTACAACAACAAGGCCAACAAAAGAGGGAAAAAATGGCCTCCAGGAGCAGTGGATTCATGGTGCAGGCACTGAGCCCCAGCAATAACCCTGGAGGCAACAAAAAAAAGAGCACAATAAATAAAATTCAGGTTAAAATTAAAACTTAATAAGTAGACTCAACATGTTGAGGAGAGAAAACCAGGACTACTATACAAAATTTCTCAAATGGATGAAAAGAGTAAAGCAAAGTTTGGGGGAAATGAAACAACTCTGCACAAAGTACATGACTACTAAAAAAGCAAATATCATTTTTTATAATGCATGTTAGATAGAGTCCCACCCTTGTCTCATTAGGGAAGTCTTCAATGCTATGGTGTCTTTCCTTCTCTCTTTCAATAATAAAAAAAAAAAAAATCAACCTAGAATGGTAAATCCCCAGTGATGACAAACAAATAAATAAAAGAAAAAGAAAAGTAAGTGTAACAGAATTCCAGAAAAGAGAGAAGGGAAAAGACACACAGTTAAGAAAATAATCACTAATTTTTCCTAAATCTGTGGAGTAATCAAATATATATCTTTAAGAAGTAGAAAACAAGATCTAACTTCCTGAGCCCAAAATGACCTACACTAAGACACTGCATTGAACCAAGACAAGATATTGTAGGATGCTGGAGAAAAGAACAGTGATATTTAAAGATGCTACTATCAAGTTCTCATCATTTCTCTGTAGAAATCCTACAGGCTAGACAGAGTGGAGCAACCTGCTCAAAGTGCTGAAATATAAAAATTGTCAGACACAAATAATTTATCCTATAATATTATCTTTCATATATGATGGATAAGTCTTCCCAGACATACAAGAATTAATAATATTTGTCATCACGAGACCTACCTTAAAAGAATTATTGAGGGTGACTGGAGGTGGCATACCTGGTTGAGGGCACGTGTACACAAGAACACAGTTTCAAACCCCCTCTCCCCACCTGCAGGGGAAAAGGCTTCATAAGCAGTGAAGAAATGTTTCAGGTAACTGTCTCTCTCCCTCTTTTTCCTCTCTCTCTCCCTCTTTGTCCCCCTCCTTTACTCTCAATTTGTCTCTATCAAACAAATAAATATTTTTAAAAGAATTATTGAAAGGAGTTCAAAAGAAAATTAAAAAATCAAAGGAATATGAAACCCTGAGCCATGCATTGAACAGTGAAATAGCACCAGATACCTAACAGCAATATGAGAAAGCAAGAAAGCATAAAAGAGAAAAAATGAATAGAAGAAACAATCAAATGACTGAGTTGGGTAGCACAAAAATTATGGTTTAGATACAGTATGTAGGACATAACCGACATGGTAGTAACAAAGTAATATACAGAGCAAAAAGTTTTTAAAAAATGAATAAACTGAATCACTAGGGGATACCATTTACACAGGAAGTCATAAACAAGCAGGAAAAAATATAAGACCAGAGGAGCCCACAAGTGGTACAGAGGATAAAGGCTTCGACTCTTAATTGTGAGCTCCAGAGTTCAACCCCCAGCACCTATATACCAGTATGATGCTCTGGTTCTCCCCCCTCCTCACTGTTACTAACAAATTAATAAATATATAAAAAAATAAAACAGGGGGTCGGGCGGTGGCGCAGTGGGCTAAGCGCATGTGGCGCAAGGCCCAAGGACCGGCGTAAGGATCCCGGTTCACGCCCCCGACTCCCCACCTGCAGGGGAGTCGCTTCACGGGCGGTGAAGCAGGTCTGCAGGTGTCTGTCTTTCTCTCCCCCTCTCTCTGTCTTCCCCTCCTTTCTCCATTTCTCTCTGTCCTATCCAACAACGAACAACATCAACAATGGCAATAATAATAACCACGAGGCTACAACAACAAGGGCAACAAAAGGGGGAAAAAATGGCCTCCAGGTGCGGTGGATTCATGGTGCAGGCACTGAGCCCAGCAATAACCCTGGAGGGAAAAAAAAAAAAGACACCAAAAAAAGGATATCTTTAATTAATACATATGTATTAATAATGATGCTAAATATTAATAGCCTAAACTCATCAAAAGAAAGAGTCCAATAGCCGGACAAATGAAAAAAGCAGGGTCCATCTACTCTAGGAATATCTGAAATTCACATTCACTATAAAGATGAGAATAGGCTCAGCATGGAAGGTTGGAAATGAGATATCCCATGCCAATAATACAGAAAACAAGATAGGACCTGCTATTCTCACGTCAGGTAAAATAGACTGCATAGTCTAAAAAGGTAGTAAGTTACAGAGATGAATACTATATAATGTTCAGAAAATCTATCCAACAAGATCAGTATATCATAAGGCAGCTAACAGGAGTGCACCAAAACATAGAAATCAAGTACTAACTGACCATAAGAGATACACTCACAGCAAGATAGTAATACTAGGGGAATATTTTTTTTAAGATGTTATTTATTTATAAGAAAGATAGGAGGAGAGAGAAAGAACCAAACATCACTCTGGCACATGTGCTACCAGGGATCGAACTCGGGACCTCACGCATGAGAGTCCAAAGCTTTATCACTGGAAATATATATTTTTTAATTTTTATTATCTTTATTTATTGAATAAAAACAGCCAGGTATCAAGAGAGGAGGGGGAGATAGAGAGGAAGAGAAGGAGAGAGATACCTGTAGCACTGCTTCACCATTCTTGAAGCTTTTCCCATGTAGATGGGGACTGGGGGCTTGAACCTACGTCCTTGCACTTTGTAACATGTGCACTCAACTAGGTGTGCCACCACCTGGCCCTATACTAGAGGAATCTTAACACAACACTTACACAAGAGATTAGACCATATTTTATGACTAACACTTAGGTCAATCAAGAAATTAAAAGAAAAAAACATTCCTGGAGTACAATGAAAATGAAGACATTGACTATCAGAACCTTTAGGAGATACAGGGTATATGTCCTCATCAACAAAGAGTGATGAAAAAAGTAGACATCCAGGTGTTAAAAAAAATAAATAAACTGATCCTAAAGCTATACCCCCCAAAAAAATTCAAAAGAAATTAGACTTGAATATCAGATATGAGGTTATGAAAAAAAAAATAGAACAAAGTTGATCCATCCAGAACCATATTGGAAATGTAATTGGAGATTCATTAGCAAGGAAAACTAACACAAGAATAGGCAAATAGGACTATATCAAAGTTTTAAAAAATATATAACAAAAAAAAGTTACCACAAAGATAGAAAAATATTAGAAGACATTTGCATGTCATACATCTGACAAGAGACTGATATACAATAAAGAAATACACTTTAGGGCATCGGGTGGTAGCACAGCAAGTTAAGCGCAAGTGGTACAAAGCACAAGGACTGGAATAAGGATCCTGGTTTGAGCCCCCAGCTCCCACTTGCAGAGGAGTCGCTTCACAAGCGGTGAAGCAGGTCTGCAGGTATCTATCTTTCTCTCCTCCCCTCTGTCTTCCCCTCCTCTCTCCATTTCTCTCTGTATTATCCAACAACTATGACATCAATAACTACAACAATAAAACAATAAAGACAACAAAAGTGAATAAATAAATAAATAAATAAATATAAAAAAGAAATACACTTTGACAACAACAAAAAACCAAATAGCCTAATTTTAAAAGGTGGCAAATTTTCTGAATAGACAGTTCTCCAAAGAAGACATACAGACATAGACACATGGAGAAAATGCACAACATCACATATTAGAGAAAAAATGAAATTTACACTCAAACCACTAAGTGTACATAATCTACCTCAAATCCTGGAAACAAGTGCTGGAAAGGATGTACAGAAAATGAAACTGTGGCACACTGATTGACAGTGGAACTGAAAGCTGGTGCATCCCCCTATGGAAAAGGATATGAAGATTTCTTAAACTATTAAAAACATGGTTCAACAAGTAGAACCTGAACTAGAATTGACACATTGCATCAAAGTAAAAGACTCTGGGGTAGGTGGGTGGGGGGAGAATACAGGTCCAAGAAGGATAACAAAGGACCTAGTGTGTTTGTATTGTTATATGGAGAACTGAGAAATGTTATGCATGAGCAGTGAAGCAGTGCTGCAGGTGCCTTTGTCTCTTTCTCCTCCCTCCCCCAATTCACTCTCAATTTCTCTCTGCCCTGCCAAATAAAATTAATAAAAATTATAAAAAATAATAAAACAAGGGAGTCGGGCGGTGGCGCAGTGGGTTAAGCGCACGTGGCGCAAAGCGCAGGGACCGGCGTAAGGATCCCGGTTGGAGCCTCGGGCTCCCCACGTGCAGGGGAGTCGCTTCACGGGCGGTGAAGCAGGTCTGCAGGTGTCTATCTTTCTCTCCCCTCTCTCTGTCTTCCCCTCCTCTCTCTCCATTTCTCTCTGTCCTATCCAACAACAAAGCAACGTCAACAATGGCAATAGTAACTGCAACGAGGCTGCAACAACTAGGGCAACAAAAAGGGGGGAAAATGGCCTCCAGGAGCGGTGGATTCATGGTGCAGGCACCGAGCCCAGCAATAACCCTGGAGGAAAAATAATAATAATAAAACAGAAATATGATACTCCAAAACCACTTCAAGGATACATCCAAAGACAGGAAAACATTACTTTGAAGGGATATATGCACCTCAATGCTCCTAAGTGTTCTTATTCACAAGAGCCCAAATACCAAATACGGAAACAACCTAAATGCTCACCTACAGATGACAGCAAATTGTGATAGCATAAGTGATTACACAAAAGGACTTAAATGCCTAAGGCTCTGAAGTCCCAGATACAAACCCTGCTGCCACCATAAGCCAGAAATAAGCAATGCTCTGTTCAAAACAAAGCAGAAGTAGAAAAATACTCCATTGAGGGCTGGCAAAATACCAAATTTGGATAGTGTGCCACTATGCCAAGTGTGCAACCAAATTCAAAGCCTAGCACCCAAAACACTAAAGGAAACTTCAATGCTGTGGTATCATCCATCGATCCATATGTCCACCCATCTGTCCATCCATCTATCCATCCATCTATCCAGCCAGCCAGCCAGTCATCTAAAAAAAGAGGATTGGGCAGTGGTACACCACATTGAGCACACACATTACCATGTGCAAGGACCCAAATTCAAGGAGATAATTATCATTCTTAATATCTGAGTAGTATACCATTGTGTATATGTATCACAACTTTCTTAGCCACTTATCTGTCATTGGACACCTGGGTCACTTTCATGTTTGGGCTATTACAAATTGTTCTGCTCTCAACTTAGGTATACATAGATCTCTTTGGATCTCATCATATGTTTGGTTCCTTAGGATATATCCCCAGAAGAGGAATTGCAGGGTCACAGGGTAGGTCCACTTCTAGCCTTCAGACTGCTCTCCACAGGGGTTGGACCATTTTACATTCCTACTATCCAGTACAGATTCTGCGAGTGCATATGGATTACTTGTAGGATTGACTGGGTCATCCACATTCTACTGCTTGAGTTACAGAGCTGGGGTTCAAAATGGAGTCACCCCCCAAGTCGGTTTTACAGCATGTGGCAACTACCACCGTCCTCCCTCATATGGAGGTAGGGTACAAACGGCCAGGAGAATGGCAGAAATGACAGGGAGAGAAAACTCATTCAACAGCACAGGAAATGCAGATTGTAGCCCTGAACCAAAAAAGCTCTAGCTATGATCTGGGAAAGTAATTTATAAAATGTGTATACAGAGATGCTCTGGAAGCTAAGTCTATGTAGCAATGGAATAAATCCCAGCTGTCTGGAGAGATGTCAATTCCATGAAGATGAGAGGGGAAAATAAAGCAAACAAACAAACAAAACCCTGCCCTCCTAGAGGTGGATGGAAGAGGATGCTGAGGACCAAGTCCCCAAGGCTGCTAATGGCAACTGGATATTTAAGTCAAAAGCTGAAGAAAATTAAATGCTGTGAAGGTAAAGTTCTGAGCACTAGCCATATGCTGAGAGCATTAAGGGTACCTGAATTTCCCTATAGACTATATAAGAAAATAAAAGACAATGATGAACAGAAGCCATAAAAAGACTAAGTATTCCTGAAATATTCACTCCTTCATCTGTAAAAATAAGAGGTGTGTGTGTGTGTGTGTGTGTGTGTGTGTGTGTGATTGTAGGCATATTTATATAAGCATATGCCTTTTTAGAAATATAAGAAAGGGTTTATTTTATAAATAAGGCAAGTTGTCTTTAAGAACTCTAAAAAAAATAAAGATGAATTAAAATTTTATTCTCTTCTACATCCAAGTTTTTGAGATCTTCATTTAGTTCTGCTGAAGTTAAGCTATTTGAATAGTGGGCTCAATAATTAAAATGGGACTAGTAATTTATCAGACTTATCACCAATATCAACTTTGCCATCCTGAATCCAACTCACAGGCAGGTGTCAGAATTATTCCACCTGGGGACTGGGCAGTAGGCATAGGTTAAGCGAATATAGCATGAAGCACAAGAACCCCGGCTAGAGCCCCCCAGCTCCCCACCTGTGGGGGGGTTGCTTCATAAGCAGTGAAGCAGGTCTACAGGTGTCTGTATTTCTCTTCCTCCCCTTCTCTGTCTTTCCCTCCTCTCTCAGTTTCTCTCTGTCCTATCCAATAGCAATAACAATAAGAGCAACAAAAATGGGAAAAATAGCCTTACAGGAGCAGTGGATTCGTAGTGAAGGCGCCAAGCCCTAGCGATAACCTTGAGGCAAAAAAAAAAGGAAGAAGAAAGAAAAATACCACTTTAGGCAGAAGCACTATAGATACTGGGCAAAGAACCACACACAGTGCTCCCAGAATATGCTATTTTCTCCATATATGTATATATATATATATATATATATATATATATATATATATATATATATTAATGTGGCTTACTTGCCTTGGGAATCTGGAAAAAAAGGGAGGATTTCTTACTTTCAAAAACAAAGTAAAACTTCTCAGTGTTAGCATGAAGAAGGGGAGAGAGAGAGAGAGGAAGAGAGAGAAGAGGAGAGAAGAGAAGAGAAGAGAAGAGAAGAAGAGAGAAGAGAAGAGAAGAGAAGAAAAGCAGAGCGAAACAGGCTGTTTGGTCCACCCTCTGTAGCTATTGCCACCTTTCAGTTTATGACATACAGAGAAAGGGAGTTTTGATGAAATGAACAAGCAGCCTGAAAGCTAGTCCATCCCCGTGGAAACCACGAGTCCCTTGATGCAGGCAGCTCTTCCTACTTTCCTGTATGCTTTCTTTTGTGTGACTTTGAGAGGGGCTCGCAAATGATTTCTCAGTGTGTGCCTGGCTAAGGCAAGCCATCTGCCTGGAGAGGGAGTAGCCCAGCCGAGTGGGAGCAGAGGAAGCCAGCAAGGACCTCACAGTACCGCACCGGAGCTGGTTTGACTCTTATTGCATGCAGTTTCTGAAGTCAGCAAAAACAGAAATCAAATTAGTCTCCTATTATGCTGGTGGAAGCTCAAGGAAAAGGGGCACTCTAACTGCTTAATTATAACGAGCGATGGAATGGATTACAGAAGAGTGAAGAATGTCTAACATGTGGACCCTGAAGAAGAATGTAAGTTCCTGTTTTCTCATGCTGCTGTGTTTTATTGCTGTGTAATTTTCTTCCTGGCTGGAAGTCATGCTTGGCCAAAATGTAATCATTTCAATGAGAATTTCTAGTGTGGAAAGTTGGCTGCTAATCTTTGCTTAAGACTTTTTTTTCCCTTTTGTTAACTAAGCAACATAACACAAGCTGGAATTCCTGGCAGCAGCTGTGGCAATTCAGCCCAAGACTGACTGAGCACTATAGCCCAAAGTACATCCTATTTCTATGGGATTAACACTGAATGCATTTTTAATTGACTTTCTTAATATAGAATGCACACAGCCCCTCTGTATTGGGCAGCATGCTATTTTAATACTACTGTGGTTAAACTAGTGTAATCACCAGAACCAACAGAATGAGAGATAGTGGAGATTCCTGGTAGTTACAAAACTTTTTTTTTATGACTAGATCACAGTTTTCTCCCCAAATTCTCAAAACTCTGCAATCTCTATGCTAAAAGTTCATATTGCTTTCCTGACCTTACTGGGGAGAATACAATGACACCAAATAGTGGACCGGACTAAAATTGCAAAGGAAGGAAGTATAAAGGGCCACTGCACGTCTCTAGCTACTATTATAATAATGCAAGAAAGAAAGGCAGCAGAAGGACCCCAGCATGTAACCAGCATCAGAGTAACAGCGTGTTCAGACTTTATAAAGATGGATGGCCAGCACAGCCTGTAACTTGCTAGTTTTTGTACACTTCATCTGCTGCACGTCCCAGCTTGGAAATGGATATTCTTTGTGAAGAAAATACTTCTCTAAGCTCACCTACGAACTCACTAATGCAATTAAATGATGACACACGGCTCTACAGCAAGGACTTTAATTCGGGAGGAGAAGTTAACACTTCTGATGCATTTAACTGGACCGTGGACTCGGAAAATCGAACCAACCTTTCCTGTGAGGGCTGTCACTCACCACCATGCTTCTCCTTACTTCAACTCCAGGAGAAAAACTGGTCTGCCTTGTTGACAACTGTAGTGATTATTCTAACCATTGCTGGGAACATACTTGTCATCATGGCAGTGTCTCTAGAGAAAAAGCTGCAGAATGCCACCAACTACTTCCTGATGTCACTTGCCATAGCTGATATGCTGCTGGGTTTCCTTGTCATGCCCGTGTCCATGTTAACCATCCTATATGGTGAGTGGCATTACTTCCTGGCTGTATTCACACTGGTAATAAGAAGCATGTGCATGTCATTAGCAGATGAGCTGGGGCTTGGGGACAAACTAAGTGCAAAGCTTTGTTTATAGACAAGGGTGTACTAGTTACTTAAATTTCACTCTGATGGAGTTTCACATATAAAAGACAGCTTACTAGCTGTGCTCACTGGAGAATTTTTTGTTTTGAAACATGCCATTTTAGGCAGAAATGTTTACAAATGATCCAAGATAATCATAAAAGAGTAACTTGCCCACCTTTCTAAATTTACTTAATTTTTTCTCCTTTAAGTTCCCAAATGCCCCAGCCTTCAGGGCAGAACAGTTTTTATCATTGTCACACAGTTTTCAGCACTTCTAATGGAGTGGTAAAACATTTCCAAATATCTTGAGATATTTTCAGTGATTTCAGATATTTCAGTGGCTCCTGGATTTAATGTTAAGATATACAGAGTCTCCATTATAATAAATGAAATACTACAACTTTAATTGTCCCCTGCCCAGAAAAGCTAATTTGGAGTCATGCCTCTCCATTGCCAACCCCCATCCAACTCTAAAAATGCATATGCATCAACTCCTCTGGTGTGGGGGAAAATGGAAAACAAAAGTGGAAGAGATTAATCTTGCTTTCTTCTCAGCAGAGTTTGAAACAGTCAGATATCTCAGCAAGTCAGCAAACATTAGGATGACTTCAGCAGGAAGCAGAATGTGATATTCTTTCCTAATTATGAGTAATCCAGGTGATATTTCTCCTTTTAAAAGAAGACAATTGAAACTACTGATTGAAATGGTGGATCAGTAGTTTCCAGAACTAGAAACAGTTTATGAATGCTGTCTTTAAAAGGGGACTTTTCTGACCAAATTTTAGGGGGCTAAAAATGTAAATAAATACAGTAATAAAAACCACCCCCTGAAGAGTGTGAAAGAGGAAAGATCTGAACAAGGGAGACAGCTGGCGCCAGTTTGCACAGGGTTATTGGCTCACTGCAAGGTCAGCTGCCACTTGACCATTCAAATGTCACAGCAGGATGATTTCATTAAATTCACTGTCATTTCCCAGACATTCTAGAAAGGCTTGCCACACCCCTTCGACCCCCTCAAAGGCAAAGTCTGGGAGTAGGAGCTGACTCCCAATGGACCTGTTCAGGAACGAAAGCCACACAGCCTGAGTTGGTGGCAGGCACCTGCTTGCAGGGGACCAGCTGGGAATCTCCCTCCTTTCAGGATGCAATGTCACCCTCTAGTGGCAGATACTCCTTGCATAGCCTGTTCGGAGGGAGTTTCTCTGAGCTGGCCCTCCCTTTCTACTCAGATGAGCCAGAAAATACACCATCCTTATCCCCTCCGCAGAAACCTGGATTCCAGCCAAGGCTACCTCATTGCAGAAAGAAAAAAAAATGCAATCGACTACATCAGTTCCGACCAGGCTGAGCATGACTTCCCCCTGGCACTGCTAAGGAAAGAGCTCTCATTTTAGTTTATGCTGTTTACAAATAACTAGAGTGAAAGACAGCTAGTTGAGTTTTTATGCTGCACCCTTTATTCTCCTCTATGTTGTTGGTGGTATTTTGGTCTTGAGAATGTGTTTGAGTGTCTCCTGTCCGTCTGGACCATCCTGAAGGAAAGGGTCTTTGTGATTTTTCTCATGTATACAAATCTACCACAAATGCTCACTACTGTGATCTCTCTCCAAAAACCAAACTACAATACATTGCCTGTGAGACATTCTCCTCCTCCCAGGGTAGGCAACCTACTATAGTGCTCTTTATACTGGAAGGGGGAGGTGGGCTTTAAAACATTCTAATGTTAGGGATCTGCCACTGTACATCCTATTGTGTGTCAAGAACTAGAGGAAAACTGTCCAAATAATTCTAGCTTACAACCAGGGCTGAGAACCAGTGCCTCAAACAGAAGCTGAAAAAATGTGCTCTCTGGATTTCTACCACCTTGGAACACATTAGAAATGAAAATTTCGGGGGCGGGGGAGGGCAGGCAGTATTGCAGCAGGTTAAGTGCACATGGCATGAAGTGCAAGGACCAGGGTAAGGATTCTGGTTTGAGCCCCTGGCTCCCTACCTACAGGGGAGTCTCTTCACAAGCAATGAAGCAGGTCTATAGGTGTTTATCTTTCTCTCCCCCTGTCTGCCCCTCCTCTCTCCATTTCTCTCTGTCCTACCCAACAACAAGGGCGACAAAAATGGGGGGAAATGGCATCCAGGAGTAGTGCAGGCACCAAGCCCCAGCAATAACCCTGGGGGCAAAAAAAAAAACGAAAATTTACCTGCCCACTGCAGACTGACAGAATTAGGACCTCCTGAGTAGGATCCTGTGATTTCATTTTAAGAAGCCATCTAGGAGAAACTGATGCTTAAGTTTGAAACCACTGCCCTGCAGTGATTCTTAGAAGAACACCCTGCTTTTCTTCAGTTTTTTTTTTTTCCATCTCCTGCCTTCCTCCGAATTTGAGTTTAAAAGCCAAAGCATTAGAGGGCAGGGAAATAGATTGGTTATGAAAATGACCTTTTTTTGCCTGATGCTCCAAATTCCCAGGTTCAACCCCCAATACCACCAGAAACCAAAGCTGAGCAGTGCTCTGGTAAAATAATAATAATAATAAAATTCAAAGTATTATTATATAATTATCTCTCCTTTTCATAATAAACAAACCCCAATCAAATTATCTAATTATTTGAACTTTATACCAATAGCATTTATTAAGAGGATACTAAATGCCATCACTGTGGGAGACTGGGCTATTAGAACAACGACCCTGATAAAGAGGTAACCTCAGGGAAGCCACAATCTCTAAGAGATGTGTGACACACAGTGATGGTGCATGCGTGTGTGACAAGCTTCCAGAGAGGTCCTCCAAATAGTACAGTTCTACTCTAAGTCATTAAAAGGAGGACAGACAACCCCACCAATGTGTCCTGGAGTTCTGCTTTCCCAGAGCCCTTCCCCAGTAGGGAAAGAGAAAGACAGGCTGGGAGTATAAATCGACCTGTCAACACCCATGTTCAGTGGGGAAGCAATTACAGAAGCCAAACCTTCTACCTTCTGTATCCCACAATGACCATACTCTCAGAGGGTTAAAGAATAAAATTGGAAGGCTATCAGGGAAGGGGATGGGATACAGAGTTTTGGTAGTAGGTATTGTGTGAAGTTATACCCCTCTTATCCTATCGTTTAGTCAATGTTTTCTTTTTATAAATAAAAAAAAATTTAAAGGAAGGGGGTAAACACACTGCTATATAAATCCCAGCCACATCAAATGTGCAAAGCTTTGTCAGCCAGTACAATTGTATATAATAAGTACAGTTGCTATTCACCATATCTGAAATACTAAAAATGGCTTGTGCTGCCCTATGATGCTACCTGGGCCATCTCCCAGAATCAGAGCTGCTATCACAGGGTGTAATCCACACACCAGAGGAGGTACAAGGCTATCTATACACTCATGCCAACTTTCTGCACTGCAGGTTACCGGTGGCCTCTGCCCAGCAAACTCTGTGCTGTCTGGATTTATCTGGATGTGCTCTTCTCCACGGCCTCCATCATGCATCTCTGTGCCATTTCTCTGGACCGCTATGTTGCCATCCAGAACCCCATACACCACAGCCGATTCAACTCCAGAACAAAGGCTTTTTTGAAAATAATAGCAGTTTGGACCATATCAGTAGGTAAGTGGGAACACTATTTCTGGATCTCACTTCAAATGGCACTCCATGCCTTCCCAAAAGACTTAATGTTTTGTTGCACTGGAACCTGTCTACCTTAATCTGTTTTCTTTGCTACAAGATAATGGTACAAAATGCCAATTATCAGATTTGCCTTATGAAAGCCCAGTCTATTAGTGCTACTGAGGATACAAATGTGTACTGTTTTGCACAGGTAAAAATTACTTATACCAACAGAATCAAACCTGCCTCTAATGGCCATAAACTCAGTCCCAAAAACTCCCCCCAACCTCTGTATTTCAGATTTACCACTTTAATTCTTAAATTTCCCAGAGAATAGGCCTAAACTTTAAATTTCCCAGAGAACATACCTAAACATCTAAACATACACACACACACACACACACACACACACACACACACACACACACACCCAATATGTGAGTTTCTGAGGTCTAAAAAACAACCAGGTACTCAAAGTCAGAGGGGGAGGAGGAAGGTGGCAGAACTTGCTCAGGGGTAAGGACATGTCAGGCTAGTCAGTGTCTCTGACACCCTTCCTGTTAGGACAGCACAGGATATCAACCTGCCTCCCTCACGTTGATTACACATTTACCTCTTGCCAATATTGATATCTTCTGTCACCCAACAGTCTAGTCTGAAAATTCCAGGTAATGGAAGTTAACAGGGCAGTTCCAGGGAGCTAAGTCAATTGTAACTGTTACCTCAGCAGGTTTGGTTTATAATCAAATATTCATGGGGTCTGTCTTCAAGTGGCAAAGTTTTTGCAGACAGAAACGCTGCATCTGTTTGTGGCCATGTAGGTACCACTATCAGCTAGCATGAGAAAATTCAGGACATGATGGCAGTTTAAAATTAAGGGTTTGTGTGGGGGCTAGCTACATTTTTTTAATAATTAAAAATTAAATCAAACAGTTCAGCCAGTGAAACAAGCACTTTACTGAGTGCAAAATTCCAGGTTCATACCCAGACACCACACGGAGCACCATGACACTATAGCAGCTCCACAGAGGTAGATCAGTGTTATAATGACACTCCTTCTGTTTCCTCTTTTCATGACCTCTGAAATAAAAAATAAAATACAAAAGTGACCCCAGGGGGACAGGTGGTGGCACACCTGGTTGAGCGCACATGTTATAGAGCACAAGGAGCCAGGTTCAAGTCTCCAGTCCCCACCTGCAGGGGGAAAGCTTCACAAGTGATGAAGTAGGGCTGCAGGTGTCTCTCTGTCTCTCTTCCTCTTTATAACCCCCTTCCTTCTCAATTTCTGGCTATATCTAGCCAATAAATAAATATGGATTTACAAAAAAAAAAAAAAGGTATTTTTTTTAAAAGTCACCCCAGGAGCAGAGAAACTGCATATTCAAGGTCCTGGGACCTCAAACCCCCACACCCGGCCCCAACACACACACACACAGAGGGGGAGAGAGAGAGAGAAAGAGAGAGAGAGAGAATTAACTGACTTGTGCAAGGCCCCACAACTAGTAAGCTGCACAGTGAAGATTTTAGATTGTGAGTGAACCAATAAATGGTACATTCCTATGATTTTCAAATTTTTTGATGTCTTGTCTATTGTCCAACATAAGTTTCTTATTACAGTTTGAGGTAGATATAGTGTACTTATTTGACAGGTTAGGAGATTAGAGTTTAATGGGCTTTGAGACTTGTTGGTCACCTATCCAACTCTAAGCTTCTAGCACAAGCAGTGCTCTTAGTGATGAAGAAACCATATTCCTTACGTAGTATGTTCTTTGCTCACCCAATTGCTTGTGGTTTCTGGGCCTATGCAACCTTGAACTCACTCTACTAGGAGGAAGAGAATTAAGATCTAGTGGGTCTTAGTCTCAGTTGCAGTAAGAACTCATGGGGAACATGCTGATGTAGTTGGACCCATTGTAAGTGATACTAAGGAAAAGCCTGAACTGAGAACTGACTGTAAGACTGACTATCAAAGCAGAGGGTACAATTAGCAGAAGATGCAGTTGTGCAAATGAAGCCAAACTATTGTCAACTTTACTGTGGTTTCTTCTTGTAGTATATGCCCCACTGGTGAGACAGATACTGGGACAGACACTTAACTTTCACCATCACAGCCATACCTACCCCTCCACCAAGCTTAATAGTGGTAACAGTAGTTATGGGTATTTCTGAGCAATGATTACAGCCTAATAGTGTACAGAGCTCCTGAGTAGAAGTCAACCTGGATCATTTTCACTCCCTAACCCATGTTCTTTCTAGATCCCAATAGGAATCTGGCTCCCACTCCCCTAGCTGTCTCTTCAAGAGGCAAGGAGGCCAGAATGGTTTGGAGGTACTAGTCAGAGACCCAATTTATCCATCTGGTCAAACATTTACTGTGTTGCTACTACTTTGTGGATACATGAATATGAATAAAATACACTTTTAGAAATTGCTTACAATAAGATATAAAAAAACTAGATAAGGAAACAGGGGGAGGGGAGGATTAAAAAGATTCTAGACTACCAGTCTGTGAGATAGATATATAACCAAGGAAGGACAGTGAGGAAATTTAAAAGATTATGGGCCATTCAGTGACACACCCAACTGAGTACACATGTTACCATGTGCAAAGACCTGGATTCAACATCCTGGTACCCACCTGCAGGGGGAAAGTTTCACAAGCAGTGAAACAATGCTATAGGACTCCCTCCCCCTCCTCCTCTTCCCCTCACCTCCCTCCCCCCACCCCTCTGCCTTCTCTTTTTCTATCTCCCCTTCTACCATGATTTCTCTGTCTCAACCCAGTCAATCAATAAATCAATAAAATATTTTTGAAATTAGTTGTAATTGAAAGCCTTTAGAAACTTAGCACAATTATTCTACTGAATTTTCTCCTACTGCATTCATCCCTTATTTTGTTTGTTGACATTGCTTTATATGTAGGCCCTTGGTAGAGGGTACATATGAAGTCTAACTTGATTTCTTCTACCAATTATTAAAGCTATATCAGTACCCATTGATATGATCAAATTTTCCATTTATCAATATCTAATTCTTAATGAATTTACAAATACTGCACTGCCACTGCATTCCTGGAATATAGTGATAAAGGAGATTAGCTATGGATGACTACGTTATTTGTTCTTCTTAGTCTTACAAGGTTTCTTTCTCTAGCCTCATTAAATTTGGGAGGGGGGGGGGTTGTTCCTGCCCTGTAGACCTGAAATACTTAAATAGGAAAGTTCCTAAAAGGATATGGAAAATATGGTTCAAAACTTTAGCCCTAATGCCTTTTCAAATGACATTTTTAATTTGATATCTAACCTGTGTAATAATTATTTCACTTATATTTTCTTTTTTAAGTTTTTATTATGAATAGACACAGAATCACATATTTTCCACCTCATCTCAGGTTACTAGGTGCATACAAATCTTAAGATGCAATATTTTATAATGATTGCTTTATTATTAAATACAATGATTCTTGTCTTAAAAGTCTGTATCATATGGTATTAGCATAACATTAGAAAACTCTGCGAGTTTTCTCTTAGTTATATTTCTTACACATATCTTACTTCTATTATGATGAAACTTCTAACTTAATATTTAAAAATCTATTTCTTGTGAGTCACATAAAAGTTTGGCTTTTTTTGTTGTTGATTTTTTTCCCCATGTATGGGACTTCACTACTCCAGGTTGATTCCTTCCAGATAGAGAGGTAGAAACAGAGAGAGGACAGAAAACACCACAGCCCCAAAGTTTCTTTCCGTGTGATAGGAACAGAGTTCCAACCTGGGTTGTGTGCATAACAAGTGCTGTAGTCAAGTGGGCTATTTTGCCAGCACAAAAGCTTGCTTGTTTTAATGTAGTTAATTTTTCTCACTGAAGTTAGAACTTTTACTCCATTTACATTTAATATAACTCAGGTCTTTGGGTTTAAATGTATACTTTTACAAAACTCTCTGTCTTTAGTCTCTCTTCTAATCAAGGTCTGTCAGTTCATTTTTCCCCTTCCTAAGTTTGTTAGTTATTTTTTAAATCCATTTAGTGATACAACTTTTAGCTTTGGCCCTGTATAAATTATTGTTTCTACCACTTCCTAGGTAGTATGAAATCATTAGACTATTTTACTTTATTTTCCACTGGGTTTTGTTTAATTTGTTCCTCGGTTCTAATTCTGTGCACTTATTTATCTAATTATGAGAAAGAGAGAGAAGAGAGGACATGCAACCCAGGGGATCGAACCAGGAATCTCATGGTTGAGAGTCTAATGTTTCATCCACTGTGCCACTTCCCAGGCCCCTCTATATACCTTTTTAAAACCTGTAAAATATAAGAATTCTATTTACTCAGAATTTATTCCATGTTGACACTTTGTTACTGTTTATTGTTTTTGTCATTACTATGGTCTCCCTGGAACTATATGCCTTATTTCTAGAGAACTTTTAAAATGTAGTTTTCCCCTAAACTTTTTTATTTTTGCTTTTTTTTTCTTTGCTTACAAACATGTGGTGACCATACTGAGTTTCTTCCTCCATAAAGTAGTCTTTTAGCAGGCAGTAAGAATAAATCACCCCACCAGTCAAGGGCTGAATTTACTTTAATACTGACCTGTCTTTAGTTTACCTTTAGGTGTGTTTCTTCACCATCCCAGATAAAAGCCCAAGGCACTTTTCTTTTTTGAAGCAGTTTGAATTCTAGTTTTTATCCTCTCAGTAGGACACAGCTGCTAACTTTATTAGCTACTCACTCTCAGACTCTTCCTCTAACAAATTGGTAAATGCCTTGAAGGGAAAGGTAACATCTTACTCTGAGGCTCTGTATTTTGCTCCAGAATGTTCAATCTTAAATCCTTCCTGCCTTGGTAGCCCTAGCTAAACTCCAGACACAAGGTTCTAGGGCACTGAATCTGCTTTATTTGATAGTAATATTACCATGCCTTCTCCTTTCAGTTTCAAGTTTTCTAGTGCTTCTTTTCTTCTGCCTTTATCTTTGCTTCTTTGCCATATATATATATATATATATATATATATATATATATATATATATATATATATATATATATTTCTGTATGTACACTTACTGGTGTTTTATTTTTTAACTAAATCTGGCAGTCTCTACCTTTTAATACTGAAATTCAGTCTGTTTTCTATGAACATTTTATTCCCCTTATTTTAGTTTTCTATACATTCTTTGTAATAGTTTCTTTTTTCCCATTTAATGTATTTGCTAATTTGCAAGATGTCTGCTT
Organism: Erinaceus europaeus; assembly: GCF_950295315.1. Taxonomy (NCBI): domain Eukaryota; kingdom Metazoa; phylum Chordata; class Mammalia; order Eulipotyphla; family Erinaceidae; genus Erinaceus; species Erinaceus europaeus. The sequence continues at coordinate 78,642,205 of NC_080168.1, read as the reverse complement.
CCTCTATTAAGTCCTAATTTGTTTCTATTTCTACTTGTCTTTTCCATTACTTTATGATTATATTCTCACTCCAAAAAGTTATTAGTACACTGATATTTCTATTAATATATCTAAAATAGTAATTCCACTAAATAATTTTATTTCATTTTTTCTGAATCATACCTATCTCTAAAATGTTAAGAATAATCTAGTAGTGTAATATATATTTTTAAGAAAGTAAAAAACAGAAATCATAAAATCAAATATAAATAAACCTAATTTATGAAAAATAATAAACTGACATGGCTAATATCAATGAGTAAAAACAGATATATGTGTATGTATATGTATATTATGAATAATAGGCCAAGGATTAATTTTGCTAATGTTCAAAGAGCACCTACATTTTTTTTCTTTTTTTTCCTTTTTTTATTTATTTATTTATTTTTATTTTTATTTATTTTTATTTATTTTTTTATTTATTATCTTTATTTATTTATTGGATAGAGACAGCCAGAAGTCGAGAGGAAGGGGGAGACAGAGAGGGAGAGACACAGAGAGACACCTGCAGCCCTGCTTCACCACTTGCAAAGCTTTTCCCCTGCAGGTGAGGACCGGGGGCTCGAACCTGGGTCCTTGTGCACTGTAACATGTGCACTCAACCAGGTGCGCCACCACCCAGGCCCGAGCACCTACATTTTTATAAACAAAAAAATGTCTAAGAAGAAGAAGTAATTCATGGCGGGCCTGGTAGGGTGCACCCAGCTAAGCACACATATTATCACATGCAAGGACCCAGGTTCATCCCCCTCTTCTCCCTATCTAGCCACCCCTTCTGTCTCAATTTTTCTGTCTTATTAATTAAAATAGAAAAAAGGGGGGAGGAATGGCTACCAGGAGTGCTGGATTTATAATGCTGTCACCAAGCCCCAATAATAACCCCTGTGGCAAATAAAAATAAATAAATAAGGTAATTCACATATAATTCATTTGAAATGGCACTAAAGTTTATGAAAAAGATGTTCAGTCTCTAACCATAATTACCATTCAATTGAAAACTAATCAGGGAGTTGGGTGGTAGCACAGCAGGTTAAGCACATGTGGCACAAAGCGCAAGGACCGGCATAAGGGTCCCCATTCGAGCCACTGGCTCCCCACCTGGAGGGGAGTTACTTCACAAGTGGTGAAGCAGGTCTGAAGGTGTCCTTCTCTCTTCCCCTCCTCTCTCCATTTTTCTCTGTCCTATCCAACAACAAGGACATCAATAGCAATAATTACAAAAATAAAAACAATAAGGGCAACAGAAAGGAAAATAAATAAACAACAAAAAAAATTTTTTAAATAGATATCCTCCTTTGATGTTGTATAAAAAAAAAAAAAGGAAAAAAAAAGGAGCCAGACAGTGGCGCACCTAATTGAGCACACACATTTCAGTGTGGAAGGACCCATTTTCGAGCCCCTGGTCCCCACCTGTAGGGGAAAAGCTTCAGGAATGGTGAAGCAGGACTGCAGATGTCTCTGTCTCTCTCCTTCTCTATCTCCTCCTTCCCTCTCAATTTCTCTGTTACTATCCAGTAAATAAATAAAAGAAAAAAATTAAAAAAGAAAACAAAAAACAATAATGCATTATCACCATTTACCTATTTGCTTGGCAAAATTTAAAATGAGTGAAAATATTCAGTGTGGGTTCAAATGCAGTGCCAGATATGGTCAGATCATGAATTCTTTTTGTTCTTGGACAATATCTTAACAGTTATTAAAAGTTTGACCTACCAAATCCCACTGTAAGCTCTATCCTACACATTGAATATTAAGGACTATTTAAGCCACAATTTTGGGTGATGGAAGAAAAGTGGGAAGGCTGGGTTATGGTTATATATATAGTTTTAAATATTTATTTATTGTCTATAGAGAGAGAGCGATTGAGAGGGAAGGAGAGAGAGAGATGCCTATAGCACTGTTACACCACTTGTGAAGTTTTCCCCCTGTGGGTGGGGGCTGGAGCCTTGAACCCAGGTCTTGTACATGATAATGTGTGCATTCAACCAGTTGTGTTACCACCTAGCTCCTGTATATATTATTCTTACCTAAATTACAGAGTATTTTACAGCTGGTAAATGAAGGGTTGAAGATACTTGATATCCTGCTGGAGAAATAAATACTCATGATGCTAAATGAAGTCTTGGGTAGCATGCATGGCTCAAGCCCATTCTGGTAAAGTGTGCAAGAGCACAAGGGATATACATGTGCTGATGCTGGGAAACTTGAAACACTCTACACTTGCCAAGAAGATGGAAGTATAAAGATTGTCTGGGTTATTAGTTTGTCCCTTATACACATTTATATGGTTTTGTCATAATTACTGTTCCAATGATGATAAACTAACTGCTTTGGATGACTAAGAATGAAATATTTATACCCGTCCCTCATGGGAGACATGGCTTTGAGGAGGTGGTGGCTACTTGTAAGAGTTTTCTGGAATCTGACACATGGTGGCCTTAATTTGTCATTTGTTAGCACAGATAATTCATGTTTCCTTGCACTAAATTTGTTTTTTTAGATTTCCTGCTACCAGGATGGGTATCATAGAACAGTGAGCAGTGAAGCAGGGCCGTAGGTGTCTCTGTCTCTCTCCCTCTATCATCCCCTTCCCTCTTGATTTCTGTCTCTATCCAATAAATAAATATAATTTTAAAAAATTTTAAAGAATTTTGGTCTATACTCTCAGAGGTTTCTGAACTCCAATTCCATCAGGACCCAGAGAGAGAAGGGGGGCAATAAGAACACTCAGAATAGTAGGTATTACTCAGAAAGAAAGAGAAGGCAGAAGCATAGGGGGAAAATGGGCAAATAGGAGGCCAGGCAGTGGCCATGAGGGCTTAGCCTGCTATGCATTCTTAATGCACTACCAGTCATCTGACAATGCTTGTTTTTTTGTCCTCACATATATAACCTTTATATAATCTTAAGTATTTTTCTTTTACAACTTGTAACTTTTTAAAGTCTTATTTTAGTGAGAACGAGAGAGAAGAGTGGTCCGGGAGGTGGCGCAGTGATAAAGCTTTGGACTCTCAAGCATGAGGTTCTGAGTTCGATCCCCGACAGCAAATGTGCCAGAGTGATATCTGGTTCTTTCTCTCCTCCTATCTTTCTCATAAATAAATAAAATCTTTAAAAAGAAAGAAATAAAGAAAGAGAGAGAAGAAAGAAAGAGAAGAGAAGAATGAGAGAGAGAAAGGAAGGAAGGAAGGAAGGAAGGAAGGAAGGAAGGAAGGAAGGAAGGAAGGAAGGGAGGAAGGAAGGAAGGGAGGGAGGGAGGGAGGGAGGGAGGGAGGAAGAAAAGAGCAGAGCACTGCTCAGCTCTGGCTTATGGTAGTGCTGGAGATAGAAACTGTGACCTTGAACTCTCAGACATGACAATCGAAGGCACAACCACTGTGTTATCTCCCTAACTCATGAACTCACTCTACGTTTTGACTCATTATTACAGTTTCCTTTACCACTACAGATTTATAAAGAAATTCTGATGTATTTTTATTTATTGCTTTTATGGTTTTGTTTTACACATTTAGTCTTTACCACTTAGAATTTAACCAGTGTTTTTTTCTCTTTACAGCTACCTATTACCCCAAGCCTATTTATTATACTTGTCTATTAATGTGATATGCACCTGTGTGACCTACTACTGAATGTCCATGTGTATCAGGGTTTATTTCTGAACCTTCTTTTCTGACCTTTTGACCAACCTACTCATTAATCTATAGAATATTTGAGAGTATTATTATCTTAGTGCTAGAATGCCTCAGTACTCTGATTTTTCTAGTTTTTCTTGGTCATTTTTGTTCCTTTTTATGATCTTAGAAGCAGCAAACCTGCTTTCTCCTGCCACTTTAGATGATTTTAATTGTTCACTTCTAATTGTTCTAGAGAAAAAAATATTTTCTTGGAATCACATGTAACTACACAAGTCAACTTTCCAGACCTTCTGTCTTGCATGTCTATAAACTTTTTTTTTTTGGTCCAATTTTTCCTGTTTTTGAGCAGCTTCAAATTCTTTACGGAACTAAATAAATTGTATAAATAAATATAACTAAAGTTTTAGCACTCAGGTCTTGAAAAGTTGCATACAAATTTAGAAGCAAGAGGCACAATAGTGAAATATATGTTTGGTTTTACTCTATCTATTGGTTTTACTCTGTCATACTCTATCTGCTGAAAAGAATGCTTGAGAAAAGTCAGAGTAAATTTGTTTAACAAACTGGACTTCACACTGGAAGGTGTACTGTTTGCTGACTTGGTGCTGGCACATGTCCCCAGCTCCCATTGGAAGGAGAAAAGCCTCTGAGAAGCTTCAACCCTTTAGGTTCCTCCCTCTAGAATTTAGAGGGGCCGGGTGGTGGTGCACCTGGTTGAGCATACACATGACCATGTGCAAGGATCCAGGTTCAGGTCCCCAGTTCTCAAAGAGGGAAAGCTTCACACATGGTGAAGCAGTGCTGTGTAGTATTTCTCCCTATCTCCTCTTTCTTTATTTCTATCTCTATCCAATAAAATAAAAATAAATTTAAAAAATATAATGCAGTCAATTCATAGTGCAGGCATCAAGCCCCAGTGATAACCCTGGAGGCAAAAAAAAAAAAAAAAAAAAAAGGGCTGAGCGGTAGTGCAGCGGGTTAAGCATAGGTGGCACTAAGTGCAAGGACCCCCTTAAGGACGCTGGTTTGAGCCCTGGGCTCTCCCCCTGCAATGGAGGCACTTCACAGGTGTTGAAGCCGGTCTACAGGTGTCTATCTTTCTCTCCCCCCCATCTTCCCCATCTCTCTCCATTTCTCTCTGTCCCATCTAACAATGATGACATCAGTAACAGCAACAATAACTATAGCAACAATAAAAAACAAGGGCAACAAAAAAGGAAAATAAATAAATATTGAAAAAATGAATCCTTCAAGATTATGACTATTCCTTTATTGCCAGGTGTCAGTTTAACAAGTAAATTTCAGAGATTCAAAGTAAGTAGGATAGAATGAAACTGGGTTAGCTGTTTTCTCTTCTATCACTTTTGAGATCACATTATAGGTTAGCATCTACCAGGATATAAAAAGAAAACAAGACAGCTTTATTAGTCCAGACTTGCCTTTCCCTCAATTCTTCTTTAATCTTATTTCTCTCCTGGTAGACATGAATCATCTCCCTTTCTTCATCTTTTTTTGCATTGTCATACCCAAAGATCTAGGAGGGAGCTCTGAGTATCACTCAGGCCTGCAAGTGAGTAGGTCAGTGTCCAGGAATGGGATGCCCACAATCATGTGGACAGAGGCTAAGTTACTACAACGAGAATTCAAGTAGCTAGTCATACTGTCACTACCCTAAACAAAGATTCCACCACTTGGTCTCCATCTATTTCTCTTGTCTACTAAATGTAGCAATCATTTCCCTGCTCTATTCACAGAAAATATAGCTGGGAGAGGACACCCCACCTGACCCAATCCAAACACTTATAAACATCATGTGGTAGAGCACATCATAGAAAGACTATGCTTTGGGAGGCTGTCTTTGCCCTTCAGAACTGTCATGCATAAGTAAGAGGGTATTTCATGGCTTCACATGGTGAAGCCATGCTGCAGATTATTTCTTCCTCTCCATGTTCTCTTCCTCTATTTCTATCTCTGTCTCAGAGTGACAGTGTGCTCAGGCCTATTTCAATCTCTATCCAATAAAATAAAAATAAATTTAAAAAATATGTTGGGAGCCACCAGTAGCGCATTGGGTTAAGGACACATGGCACGAAGCACAAGGACCAGTATGAGGATTGGGGTTCAAGCCCCTGGCTTCCCACCTGCAGTGGGGGTTGTTTTACAAGTGGTGAAGCAGGTCTGCAGGTGTATATCTTTCACAGGTTGCTCAACCTGAGAAAATGACATCTTCTCTCTGTACAGACTGTAGAGACAACACATTTCAATAAGAATTTTTAAAAAATGCTTTGTGGCCACTAGAAACCAGTGAGGCACTAAATGATCCCATGATAAAAAGAAATGCTTTATACCCTTTGTCAGGATGTTGAGTTGGCATGCCTCATGATGGTGCATTTCCTTGTTCATTCACTTGTCATTCTTTGTAGGAGATGGGTAGGGGCAAGACTGGGACTTTTGTTGCTCTTAGCAACATTAAAAGCTGATGAAAAGCTTCCATAAAAAAAGCAATCTCCTGCCGATCTCCTGACTAGGGCTGTCAGAAACCTGTAGGCTATTCAGGTATCTCCTTTCTCCAAACCACTGTTACACAGCCAAGAAGGCAAAGGCTGTCACCAAGTCATTAGGCAGAATGAGTCATCTGAACATTATGTTATCATCAGTTCCCTTCATATCCTCCTTGCTGTTTCCTTATTTTTTTAAATTCCTTTATTGGGGAATTAATGCTTTACATTTGACAGTAAATTCAATAGTTTGTACATGCATAATATTTCCCAGTTTTCCATATAACAATACAACCCCCACTAGGTCCTCTGTCATCCTTTTTGGACCGGTTTTCTCCACCCAACCCAGAGTCTTTTACTTTGGAGCAATGAGCCAATTCCAGTTCAGGTTCTACTTGTTTTCTCTCTTCTGATATTGTTTTTCAACTTCTGCCTGAGAGTGAGATCATCCCATATTCATCTTCTGTTTCTGACTTATTTTACTTAACATGAATTTTTCAAGGTCCATCCAAGATGAGCTGAAAACAGTGGTCACCATTTTTAATAGTTGAGTAGTATTCCATTGTGTATATATACCACAACTTGTTCAGCCATTCATCTGTTGTTGGACACCTGGGTTGCTTCCAGGTTTTGGCTACTACAAATTGTGCTACTAAGAACATATGTGTACACAGATATTTTTGGATGTATGTGTTGGGTTCCTTAGGATATAGCCCCAGGAGAAAAATTGCAGGATCATAGGGTAGGTCCATTTCTAGCCTTCTGAGAGTTCTCCATACTGTTCTCCACAGAGGTTGGACCAATTGACATTCCCACCAGCAGTGAAGGAGGGTTCCTTTGACCCCACACCCTCTCCAGCATTTGCTGCTGTTATCTTTTCTGATGTATGACATTCTCACAGGAGTGAAGTGGTATCTCACTGTTGTCTTTATTTGCATTTCTCTGACAATCAAAGACTTGGAGCATTTTTTTCATGTGTTTCTCAGCCTTTTGGATCTCTTCTGTGGTGAATATTCTGTCCAAGTCTTCTCCCCATTTTTGGATGGATGGGGTTATTTGTTGTTTTGTTGAGTTTGGCAAGCTCTTTATATATTCTGGTTATTAGTCTCTTGTCTGATGCATGGCATGTAAAGACCTCCTCTCATTCTGTGAGGGGTCTCTTGTTTTGGGCAGTGTTTTCTTTTGCTGTGCAGAAGCTTTTTAATTTGATGTAGTCCCATAGGTTTACACTTGCCTTAGTCTTCTTTGTAATTGGATTCGTTTCATTGAAGATGTCTTTGAAATGTATGTGGAAAAGAGTTCTGCCAATATTTTCCTCTAAGTATCTGATAGTTTCTGGTCTAACATTCAAGTCCTTGATCCACCTGGAATTTACTTTTGTATTTGGTGAAATATAGTGGTTCAGTTTCATTCTTCTGTATGTTTCAACCTATTTTTTCAACACCATTTATGTTGAAGAGACTTTGCTTTCCCCATTTAATAGTTCGGGCACCTTTGTCAAAGATTAGATGTGCATAGGTGTGGGGGCTTACTTCTGGGCTTTCAATTCTATTCCATTGGTCATTCATGTCTATTCATGTTCCAGTACCAAGCAGTTTTGATTACAATAGCCGTATAATACAATTTGAGATCTGGGAGTGTGATGCCTCTAGTTCTGTTCTTTCTTCTCAAAATTGTTTTGGCAATTCTAGGTTTTTTCTGGTTCCAGAGAAACATTTGTGGTATTTTTTTTCTATTCTCCTAAAAAATGTGCTTGGGATCTTGATGGGGATAGCATTAAATTTGTATATGGCTCAGGGTAGTATATTCATTTTGATTATGTTAATTCTTCCAACCCATGGAATATCTTTCCTTTCTCATTGGGCACTCGATAGATATCTTGCCATTCTCTTCTGCCTGTAGTGTTTGTGTGGAGAAATCTGCTGCTAATCTTATGGATTTTCCTCTGTAGGTGACTGTTTTTTCTCTTGCAGCCTTCAGGACCCTTTATCCTTATTCCTTTCCATTCTAAATAGGATGTGTCTTGGTGTCTTTAAGTCTGAGTTAATTCTGTTTGAGACCCTCTGGGCTTCCAGAACCTTTTGTGTCTTTGATGTTGTCTAAACTAGAGAAGTTCTCAGCTGTTATGTCCTGAAGAATGCTTTCTTCCCCTCCCTCTCTTTCTTCCTCTGGTAAGCCAATAATGCGTATATTGTTTCTTCTGAAGTCATCCCATAGGTCTCTGTTGTTGTTTTCAGTATCTCTTAATTTCTTTTTTGATATCTCTTCTTTTTTAGTTGTCTCTAATACATCCTTGATCTTGCTAATTCTGTCTTCAGCCTCATTTATTCTATTCTCTCTCCCTTCTACTGCTTTCTGGAGTTCATCTATTTTGTTACCCTGTTCTGATACTGTTTTAGCTTGTTCAGCTAGTTGTGTTCTAAGCTTAGCTATTTCAGCTTTCAGCTCTCTAATAACCTTGAGATAATTATTGTTTTATTCCAGAGTCTCATTTTTGTTTCTGCATTTCTGATTACAATTCTTTCAAACTCTTTAATCAGTCCTGTGATTATTTCCTTAACTAGTGTTTGGATATTGACCGCATTATTTTGTGCTTCACCCTTTGGGGGGCTTTTAGCTGAACTCTTGTCCTGGTTCATTTCTCCAGTATTTCTTCTACTTGGTTTAACCATTCTATATAGTATGTTATGAGGCCCCTTTCTAGGTACTTTTCAAATTACTGATCACTCTTGCCTGGATTGACTTGTGTCTAAGTAACTAAGGGGTTCACAGTTGTGGAAGTTGACAGTTGTTTCAATAGTATTTTAATCCCTGAGTTGGAGCACAGTGGCTTAAAAGCCTCTTTTGTTCTTTTTCTTCCCTGTAGGCTATGGGAGCCTGAGGGCTTTTAAACTATAAGAGGGCTTCTTAGCTTAATCCCTGGCTCCTAACAAAGAGATAAAGTAGGGTGGGGCAGAGATAATCCATTGGTTATGCAAACAGACTCTCACAGCCCCACTGCTAGGCCACCGAGGTATAGGTCTTCTCCTGAGTTTCCTCCTTAGTTCTTTGTCCCCTGGTGTCAGCACAGGGCCTCCTCCCTGCTGCTCCAGCTTCTGAGGGCAGTAGCAATGGAGATTCACAGCTGTATTTAGTGAGTCTTAGGGGAGTCCTCTCCTCCCTTCTTTTTGTTGGTGAAACAGACTGGAGGTAGTGACTCAACTGGTAAACTAACAGACTGTTACCAGCCACTTAATCTCTCCCTAGGCTCCTCTCTGTCCATGAGCCACACGTATTTGCACTCACTGGTGATTTGGTGAGTTCCTAAAGTCATTCTAGTCCTGTCTCGTTGCAGTCCCAGATGATCTCCTTTGGTATTCCTAGTTGACCAGGGAGAAGAGAGGGGAAAAACACAGCTGCTGCTGCTCCATAGCCCCGCCTCCCTGCTGTTTCCTTATTGACCTAAAACACCATCCCAGTATCCCAGCTCTTACAGTTGTTGCATATTCATGTAACCAGAAACTGCTAAGGAAGTCACACTGAATTGGGTGTCAACACACCTCTGTGTTTACCAACCTCACCTGGACTGTCATCAATGCTCTGTCATTTAGTGGTCCTGAGTGGGATATTTACAAATGCATTCCTGTTTACGCCTTCTCATTCTTGGATTGTTACCCTGGAAACAGATGAGTTTAACCCTTTCTCTAAGAAAAAGCTACTATGCACAATCTCCCTTTTTCTACTTTCACTTTTCAATTTCCAAGAGCAGATATACTCTTGTTCTGTAGTTCCTGTCTCTATTACCAATACTTCTCACTAAGAACCCTCACCTATCTCTGTAGATATGTGTAAACTGCATGCGTGCACACATACATGCACATACACACACACAGTCCCAACCTTACTGACCCATTGTGTTGCCTTTTACTTATGCTCGAAACAACCATCTGATCTCTATTTACCTCCCACTACTGTTTGTTTTCATTGCTACCAGAGTTATGACTGTGGCTTAATGCCAGCTCTACAAATCTATTACTCACTGTGGCCATTTTTTTTCTTTTTTTTTCTTCTTCTATTTTATTGAATAGATCAGTGAAGTTGAGATGGGAGGTAGAGAAAGAGGGAGACAGGCAGAGAGACACCTGCAGATCTGCATACGTCAACATTCCTTAAGTGTTTCCCCTGTAGGTGTGGAGCAGGCTCCAACCTGGGTCCTTGTGCTTGGTAATATGTGTGCTTAACTGAGTGCATCCCTGCTCAGCCCCATCTTCTACTATTCACCAAAGTCATTCCTTCCACATTTCCAATCAAACCACAAGGCTTTATATGCAGCTCAGTGACTGATTCAAATAATTCATGAATACATTCTTTATGTGGAAGAATAAAGCAGTTCAGAATACATGGAATACAAAGTGAAGTAGCCTTTTATCTTCCTTGCTACTTCAAATCAGCATGTGCAGGCACTGTGCTGACCCAGAGCCCCTGTTTCCATGTAATTCAGAACATAAATAGGAGAGGATGGCCTGAGTTTTACCAAGCAAACTCCCTCAGATTTCAGCCCTTTAGGCTTCCTCAATTCTCTTCCATTTGGTTCTACTTTGATAACTTGTTTGCATTTTAAATAGTCACTGAATAACATGTGCTGCAGTTTCTTTTATTTTGACATTTTCTACAATAGTTGTCCCTTCTGTCATCTGCATTTCAGAAGCTCCTGAACTTGTGAAATAACAATGAGATAATACTCCTCTGTTACGGTTTATTTTAATTAATACTTTTATCTTTAATCATGAAATGGAATTTTAGGAGGAAAGTAATACAATGCATGTATTTGAATAGCATCTCAATCCACCAAAATATTTGAGTTTATATTAAACATGTTATAATAGATGCATATATGTGTGTACATATAAACACACACACATGTATGCAACAGTCCTTATCTATTGTTACTCCCCAACATACTTAGTTCTTAAATTAGTCTTACCTCTTCAAAGCTGTCTCCTTATCTCCTTCTCTGATCTTCTGTTGCCTTTGTGATCTTTTTTCTCCTATTCCCTAATTTACGTTTCTCCTCACTTTTGCTGGGTCCTCTCCATTTCCAGGAATTCCACTACAAGCAAAACAATGATGACTAGGTTCTTTATTCTAGTGCTCCCTGGGCCTTTAGACTCCAATTATATGATAGATATTTCTAGCCAGAAGCCCTACAGGAAACCTTATTACCAGATCAAAAGCTAGACATCTGCTCCTTCCTCCTTGAGAAATCTCTATTTTTTAATATGACTTTAATATCCCCTTAGTCACTGGACAACCCCCCCCCCCACTGCCCTCCACTCTACACCCAATTGACTTAAGACTTTTATTTCAGCTTACCCATTTCCCAAATCAGCCTTTTTCCACTCTGCCCTCACCTCTCCTGTGCTACTGCAATTACTACCCTGTCCATAGGATTATTGATACTATTCTTTTGTCCTGTCTTTACAGAGGTCTTGCTCTCATTTTCTTTCTTGCCACAGAAGTCAACCATATGAAATACAGATTTAACTCAAATGTTATCTGCTTAAAACTCTAGCTCTCTCTCTCTGTTTCCAGTGCAATACTGAGTCTTATTCACACACCTATTTCTGCTACCATACTTTGTGATGCATTTTATTCTTCAACTACAATAAGTTTCCCATGATTTAAATGTCATTTCACTTTCATTCTTCCATCTTGTGATACAAATGTCTTCTCATCTTGTCCAAGTAGTTTCTGCTTTCCATTTATTTATTTATTTATTTATTTATTGAGACATTACTCCCTCCAAATAAGACTTCTTCCCTTTCCTCTACAGATTAGGTACTTGCACCAATTTGCTCTTCCCTAACTTTCATATATTGTCTTATCACATGTTATAGTGTAATCACCCATTTATTTCCTGACTAGACCATGAGTTCTCAGAAAGGAAAAAAATGAGAGGAAAAATAAATGCATTTTATCTTGGACACAAACTATGTAATAAATGTCTATCTAGATATGCTTGTGTATAAAATGTAATTTCTAAAATCTGACACTGAAAGTACCTAGAAGAAATTTTTGTTTCCTTGTGCTCTTGGTTGCAAAATTTATATAAAAATAAACCACCTTTATTTTTCTGTTTAATACTAATAATTTTGGATTTTCTATAAATGCCTAATTAAAGGGAGTTATACTCTCAAGTCATTGGTTCAATGCTCCATATCACCATAAGCCAGAGCTAAACAGTCCTCTAGGGGGAGAGAGAGAAAGAGAGAAGGGAAGGGAAGGGAAGGGAAGGGAAGGGAAGGGAAGGGAAGGGAAGGGAAGGGAAGGGAAGAGAAGAGAAGAGAAGAGAAGAGAAGAGAAGAAAGAGAAGAGAAGAGAAGAGAAGAGAAGAGAAGAGAAGAGAAGAGAAGAGAAGAGAAGAGAAGAGAAGAGAAGAGAAGAGAAGGGAAGGGAAGGGAAGAGGGAGAAGGAGGTATAGCTAAGATGCTGGTGCATAGCTTCTTCATCAGTTAGTGAACCTTCATTTGAGATTCTAACCTTTAGGGAGTGTGAGAATCATTAACTATTTTTAATAGAGGCAGACAGAGAAGAGAGTGAAAGAGACACAGCACCAAAGCTTCCTTCAGTTTGGTGGAGGCTGAGCTTGAACCTGTGTTGCTGGGATGGCAAGCAGACTATCCAAGTGAGCTATTTCACTAGCCTGAGAATCACCCACTTCTAGGTGTTGGTATGCTTCTAGTTCTGCTTCTGGGATCCCTTCTATTACATTGCTTGACATTGTGGTCTATTTACATGGCCATTCTGTTCCACTGGTTTGGTCTCACTCCCCTTGCCTCCGGAAGATTTTGGTTTAGTCTTTGCCATTTTGTACTTCTTGCTTCTCCCTGGCCCCTATCCTATACACTTCCTGAGTTGCTGATGCTGCCACCAGAGGAGAGAGATGGAGGAGCCCATTGTGTTGTGATTAGGTTGTTGGACTGCTTGCCCACTCGTGAATAAAGATTAAACTGCAGTCTCAGCTCAGCCATGAGTTTCTGGTCGTCTCTGTCTCCTGCCCATGAAGCCAGCCTGGAGAAAACAACATCTAGGTCGTCGTCTCTCAGGCTAGCAATCCAGGCCTCTCTCTCTCTCTCTCTCTCTCTCTCTCTCTCTCTCTCTCTCTCTCTCTCTTTCTCTCTCTCTCTCTCTCTAAGCTAGCTTCCTTAATAAGTATGTAGTGTATCTTCTGGAGGTCTAATGGGAACCCCAGATAGGATGTCACATGACAGTCATTAGTGAGATGTTCATACTGGAGTCCAGACCCAGCTATCCAAGTTCAGTTTTCTATTATGGTCCTTTGTTTGTGTGTGTGTGTGTGGGGGGGGCAATCACACTCTGGGAAGGTGTCTTATGTAAGTTAAATGCTGATAAACTGACAATGGGTAATATATACTCACTTTCTGGTTCCATTCATCCATGAAACACTTCTCCCCAGTAGGGTTAGTCTAATATCACATGGAATAGCAATAAGGGGGCCTAGGTGGTGGCTCCTTTGGTGAAGTACACACATTACAGTGTACAAGGACCGAGGTTCATGCCTCTGTTGCCCACATGCAGGTGAAAAGCTTCACAAATGGTGAAGCAGCACTGCAGGTGTCTTTATTTTTCCATGTCTACCTTCCTAACCAATTTCTCTGTCTCTATCCAGCAAATAAATAAAATATTTTTAAATATTTAAAAAAGGAATAGCAATGTTAATTTAGTGAGAGTTCATAGTGGGCCAGGAGCAGCCCAGGTATGCAAGGGACATGGTGAAGAAACCTCTACTGACAGAGTTTGATACCTATGTTCTCGAATGCATGTGAGTCTAGCTAATACCAAAACCAGAATTCACCACTATAATACAAATGCAAACACCTTGAAAGAGTGGGGGGTCTGAAAAAAACTGAAAATGGACATGTACAGTTAATATTTGAAGGACAGGCAGAATTGTGGGAAAATGAAGCATGAAATAGAACTTTCTAGGAAGAGAGGACAATGTAGAAAAAAAAATGTGATTTGACTTTATAAACGAATAGCAAGACATGTATATAAAGTATCATATATTATGCCTCAAATATTTCTCTTTTCCACTCTAGGGATATTTGTGTCTATGTAAGACAGACCATCTTTCTATAATCAGAACATCTTGGTCTACACAGAAATGAAAGAATACTGAATTTTCTTAACTGTCATTCTTTTTCAGTATTTCAGTTCAGTGATCAAAATAATCTATTATATAGTCTAATTACAGTTCCAACATTAATGCTTTTCTTAACGATGCACACACTTGCTCACTTTTATGAAAGCTTTATGGAGTCTTGAATGAATAAGGAGATTTTTTTTTGCCTCCAGGGTTATTGCTGGGGCTCTTGCCTGCACTAAGAATCCACTGCTCCTGTGGCATTTGGGGGGGGGGGTAGGACAAAGAGAAATCGAGAGGATGGGAAGAAAAAGAGGGATAGATAAAGGTAGACACCTGCAGACCTGCTTCACCACTTGTGAAGCAACCCCCCCTCCCCGCAGGTGGGGAGCCAGGGGCTCAAACTCAGATCCTTGTGCAGGTCCTTGCACTATGTACTATGTGCACTTAACATGGTGTGCTACCGCCCAGCCCCAAGGATATATGATTTTTTTAATTAATAAAAAGAAAACATTGACAAAACCATAGGATAAGAGGGGTACAACTCCACACAATTCCCACCACTAGATCTCCATATCCCATCCCATCCCATCCCATCCCCTGATAGCTTTCCTATTCTTTATCCCTCTGAGAGTATGGACCCAAGGTCATTGTGGGACACAGAAGGTTGAAGGTCTGGCTTCTGTAATTGCTTCCTCATTGAACATGGGCATTGACAGGTTGATCCATACTCCTAGCCTGTCTCTCTCTTTCCCCAGTGGGGAAGGACTCTGGGGAAGCAGAGCTCCAGGACACATTGGTGGGGTTGTCTGTCCAGGGAAGTCTGGTTTTTTTATCAGAAATATTTTTAAACCTTTATTCCGAAGTCACTTCTAGGAAAATTTCTACATATGAGGAATTTTTACGTTTCATTATGCTTCTTCTTGACTTTAATTCTAATATTTTATTCTTTAGACTCCCTCTGCAGTCTGGACTTATGCTTGGTTAGGGTTCTGCAGCACCCTTTGTTGTAAGTAAAGTTAAAAAATATGAGGTATGTTCTGCACTTAAAATAGCTTCCTGGGGGTCGGGCAGTAGCACAGTGGGTTAAGCACATGTGGCGCAAAGCACAAGGACTGGAGTAAGGATCCCAGTTCAAGCCCCTGGATCCCCACCTACATGGGAGTCGCTTCACAGGCAGTGAAGCAGGTCTGCAGGTGTCTCTTTCTCTCCCCGTCTTCCCTTCCTCTCTCCATTTCTCTCTGTCCTATCCAACAGCAACAACATCATCAATAATAGCTACAACAATAAAACAACAAAGGCAACAAAAGGAAAGGAAGAAAGAAAAAAGAAAAATTCCAAAAAATATATATAGCTTCCTAAAGTTGGCTCCTAATCTGCCTTCATACTTTTACTTAAAATATTTTTATTTGTTATATTTATTATTGGATAGTCAGAGAGAAATTGAGAGGGAAGAGGAAAATAGTGAGGAAAAAAGACAGAGAGACACCTACAGACCTGCTTCAATACTTGTGAAGCTTTCCCCTGCAGGTGGGAACCAGGGGTTTGAATCTAGGACCTTGCACACTGTATGTGTTCATTTAACCAGGTGAGCCACTGCCTGGCCCCTCATACTTTTTTTTTAATTCATTAAAACTTGATTCAGGAGTTAAGACAGTGTTGCTGTGGTGTATAGGTGGGCAGAACTATCTTAGCTCACTCCTATTAGAATATGTCCAAAGAGTCTTTAATATTTGCCATTACTTTGAACTTTAAAATGCTAATTTGTATCTCAGATTTCCCTATTTTCTATGGAATGGGATCCTTGTCATCTCTCTTCATTTCTTAAATCTCAAGTGGACCATTGCAAAGATTTATATGAGTGGCCAAGCTTATAGGCTACACTGAAACACACAAAAAATATACTACCAAATTAATTCTCTCTGTGCTTTTCATTCAAGGAAATTGCCTAGTTTAGTGGTCTGGAAGGTGGCACAGTAGATAAAGCATTGGGCTCTCAAGCATGAGATCCTAAGTTCAATCCCCAGCAGTACATGTACCAGAGTGATGCCTGCTTCTTTCTCTCTCCTCCTATCTTTGTCATAAATAAATAAAATATGAAAGAAAGAGAGAAAGGAAGAAAGAAAGAAAAAAAGAAAGAAAGAAAGAAAGAGAGCAAGAAAGAAAGGAATTGCCTAGTTTATACAAATATTTGATATAGAACCTTTGGAAACTACCCAATTGATACAAAAAAAAGGCTCACTTGCTCTCTAATACAATAATTAATCTGTGTTTGATAAGAGTTTTTCTTATTAAAATTATTTCATCTGGTGAAAGATACCCAAGCCTTTCTTGATGAAAGAATTTGTGTTAATTTGTCATTGTTTGAAGTACTGTGGTTATTATAGCTAATGTTTCTGTCATAGGCACCAAACTAAAATCCTTTGCTAAATGCCCATGGCATTCCACAAACTATTAGCCTAGAACTTCTCCTCCTAAGGGAATAGAGAGGCCCTGTTTGTTTATATCCCTTAGCTACTGGAACACTCCAACACCTTCTTCTATAAGTCTACCAGAACTCTACATCACCATTCCTACAAGTATACTGAGCTATTATATGTGGATTCTAGTTATACAGAAACTATCTCTAGCCTTCTATGATTCCATTTTACCATTTACTCCAGATACACTGGAAACATCCTTGTTGATATTTTTGCCTCCTAAAGACATAAGAATTTAATTCTTACTAAAGGGAAAAAGGTATGCATGTATTAAACATTCAGTTATGTTAGCTGACTGAAAGAAAAAAGAGGGAAAAGGAAAAGGACAAGGACAGATGAGATAGAAAATGTAGGGAGGGATAGAAATATGGCTTCCTGAAAGGACTTGTAGTTTCTTCTGACTGCAAATCATTGTGTAAGTAGTATGTCTAACCGCATTCACTTTTTGCTATGGGATCACTCCTGGCAAGCAAAGCAAAGTTTGGATGAACATGTGTATAGTAGCATTTCCAGTATTTTCAGACTTAATATCTGTATAGGTACAGGCTTGGCAAGACTCTCCACAGAAGGTAAAAATAAAATCATATCATGAGAATTATATGCTCTAACTTCAAGCAAAATCTAAAAGTCTCAGTTAGGCTTTTCAATAACTTAGTGTTTTAAACTCAGCAGGGGAAAGCCTTATTAATTCAAGTAAGAAATATTTTCATTATATTAATGAGGTTTCATTTTTAACTGTTTACATTTCCCATAAAATTGGGAGCAATTATAAGAATAGTGTTAATATGGAGTGTTCCTCATGAGAATGGGGAACTTTCAGATTCTGGCTATGGTCTTTACAACTCCCCACTATCAATTTCTTAGCCAGCTCTTGATAAACTATTTCAACGTACTTTTCTTCACCAGATTTAGAAAGAAAAAAAAAAAGCATTTGTAAGGTTAAAGTAAATTCAAAAACTCAGTGAAAGTAAAACTGAGCTTTAAAATAAAATGGTTTTGATCATTCATAATGACCACTCCCAAGCCAATTGCTACAACAGTGTGACAGAGATGTAAAAACAATGGCACTCAACCATGCTAGGTTTTTTTTAGTCTTTCAAGGCCAGAGAGGGGCTATGTCTTATCTCTCAGTTGTGTTTGACTACCACATAAGCATTCGATAATGGCTAACCAACTCCGAGCCAGTTAGGATTTTTCTTTAGCAGGTATATTGACCTTGCTTTTTTATGATCTTGCCTCACATTATCTTGGATTTGAAACCTTCTCTTAAATTTAGTTAATTTTAGATTTTATTTCAAATGTGTCTTCTCACACCTCAAAAGAAGAAAAAAAGAACACCATGATATTTTAAAAGATTCCAATGCCCATCAATAACATATTACCAGAATTAAAAAGGTACAACTCAAGTAATTTCCCTAAAGCCTTTTTGAAATGGTTTAGAAAATCGTAAGTCTTATGTGGGATTTGTCTAGAATTAGATTACACTCTTATAATCCTTTTCAGCTCTATAATTCCATTTTCTACTGTTAAGTCTCAATACCAAGATTACCAGCAAGCTTCTGAACAAAGAGGCCTTGTTCTAGTAGCAAGGGATTCTACTGTCTCCATATGACTTTGAGAAGCTGCTCAAAACAAGTCAGCTATCAAAATACAAAGTCTCTAAACCCTCTTGCTGGCATGCCTAAAACACAAGAGTGTTATCTGCAATTCATCTTCGTTAGTCTACCCAGAGTTTACTAACATTCTAATTATTTTGAAATTGACTGCCACTTGGATGAATACACCATATTATAGGCCCTATAGGTAGAACAAAGCTAAAGAGATTATTTTCAGATGATTTGCTTGTTTTCCCTTTCCATAATGAGTGGATGCAAAGCAGACAATTGATTGTTTAGCAATCCAATCAGTAGCTCCGCAGCCTGAAATAATAGGACTGCAACAGAATTATACCAGTTGGGAACCAGTCGACCAGAAGTTTCTTTTAACCTTTTCCCTGCTTCAAGTAGAAGTGAAGAGAAAGAGAGGTTCTGTGATTGAGTCCTGCCCCACCATTATTTTTTTTTCAGGTAAAATTTGATCCACTTAAGATTTCCTTAGATTACTATTATTTTTTGCAGAGCTAGTGCCTCCTGCGACCATGATTTCACCACTCCTAGGCAGTGACTTTTATTCAGATACAGAGAAAGGAATGTAGGAGAGATGGACAGAAGGGAGCCAGCAGTGGTGCACTTTACCATGTGCAAAGACCCCAGCTCAAACTCCTGGCCCCCCACCTGCAGAGAGGGATGTTTCAGGTGGTGGAGCAATGTTGCAGGTGTCTCTCCTCTCCTCTTCCTTTCCATGACTCTGTCTTTCCAAAAAGAAAGAAAAAGAAATGTCTACTGGGAATGGTGGAATTGTGCAGACACCAACCTCCTCAAAAAACAAACTAGTGGCCAAAAGAAAGATGGAGACAGAGACATACCACAGCACTGGAGCTTTCTCTAAAGCAATGTCACTTCCATGTGGTACCATGGCTCAAACTTGGGCTTTACTCAGGCAACATGTATCCTACTAGGTGAGCTATTTCTCAGTCCCCTTTCAATAAGTATTTCACAAGGATAGACTCAGAAATGTGAGTAAGGTTGTCCCTTAAGAAACTTTTAATTTTGTTGAGCTGCAAAATGTATAAGTCCAATTACTAAAAAGTTAAAAATGTTCTCATAAAAAGAAATATCCCAAAAGTTGAGAGGGAGGAGCAAAGAATGTATGATGAATGTAGTTAATTTAGCATGAATTAATAGCAATAATTCTAAGCTAGGAAAAATCTGATGTCTTCCATCACCAAGTTCTTCTCAACTATAAATATATTGTTTAAAGTACATTGTTAATCAAAGTTCAACATCAGGTTAGCAACTTCAGTGGCAGAAATGAGCAGAGTATTAAAGACCAAACAACTAGGCTACTGTCTGATTTTGTCAGCATGTGGGCTGTGTATGTCACTTTCCTCACTTGTAAAATGAGCAGGTAGACTACCAGATTCCTAAACTAATTTTCATCTCTAGAGCTTCATTATTAAATGAGAATAATTAGTGAAATACCAAGCAAAACTGGATCTGGAATTTAACCTATAACATCTTCAAACAACGAAGCCCAAATATTCCTTTTAGCTCAACTGAAGTCCAGCAAATCTTCAGATTAAAAATGATTATAATTTATAAACTCCATAATCAAGGGAATTAACTCAAAATTCCAAAGTTACTATGCATAATAGGTGGTGACTACTAGAGATGCAAGCAATTAAATTTTTAATTATCGATAAAGCAACTACATTAGAAATGTCTTAATCCTAGAACATCAAATTGAGTATTTTATCTCCCACACACAATATAGCATTGCCATTTGTGTACTATTTTTCCATATGAGTTTTATAATTATGATTTTAATTACTGAAAGTTATTCCCTTATGTTGGTTTACCATAACCTATTAACCATTCTCTCAATCCCATGTCTAGTTTTGACTATTAAAAATATATTGAAAATACTAATTAGGCATTTGATCTAGACTACCCCTATAGCAATACATTTGACCTGTCATAATCACCTGTTCATAATTATGTTACATATATTCATTCTGGTATATTCATGGTTCCAATAATTACTTTAGTTTAGGGTTTGTTGTGTTTGGTCATCTCTCTGGGATTTCAGATGGCTCAGCCATTTCAGATGGTTGCAGAGGGGACACTGCAGTACCAAAATTTCCTCCAATGTGATAGAGGCCTGGCTAGAAACTGGGGTGCAGGCACCACAAAGAAGGAGCATCACCTACTTTGTGAGTCTTTACTTTTTTAATTTTTTTATTTATTTAAAAAAGGAGACATTAACAAAACCAGTCTTTACTTTTTACTATATTCATTCCAGTAGGTATATTGAACAACTCATTGTGGCTTTGATCTTTTATTTCCATCATGAAAAAAACATGGATAACACTATCCAGTCCCTTTGCCTGACTTAACTGGAATTTTTTTTCTTGGTTTGTTTTGAGTTTTAGAAGTTCTTTATGTCTTTTTTATATTACACCCTTATCAAATGTGATTTGAAAATATTTTCCTATTTACAGGGTGTCATTTCACTATGAGTTAATTCATTGATTAGGAATAGTGAATAAAAATAGCAGCCAGACCTTCCACCTTCTGCAACCCACAATGACCCTGGGTCCATGCTCCCAGAGGGATAGAGAATGGGAAAGCTATCAGGGGAGGGGGTGGGATATGGAGACTGGGTGGTGGGAATTGTGTGGAGTAGTTGTACCCCTCCTACCCTATGGTTTTGTTAATTAATTCTTTCTTAAATATAAATAAATAAATAACAATCGCTATCAAAAAGTTGATTTCCTACAATTCCTTATTAAAGCATTAAAAATTTCCTGCCTAGCAAGGTTAATATCAGTAGATAACTTCCCATCTTAAGAAATGCAGTAAGGCCAGATAGTGGCCCACCTGGTAGAGCACATAAGTTAGTTACTATGTGCAAGGGTCAATGTTCAATCTCCAACCCCCACCTATGGGAAGAAGTTTCACAAGTGGTGTAGCAGTGCTACAAGTGTCTCTGCTTCTCTCTATATCACTCTGTCTCTCATCCTCTATCAAAAAATATTGGGGGGAGATGGTCATGAGAAATGGTGGTGAGGTGATACAGGTACTGAATCTCAGTGATAATGCTAGTGGCAAAGAGAGGGAAAAAAGGAAACTAAAAGGAACTATTTCAGTATATAATGACTATAGGCATAGTTTACAGAGTATTTCGATACTCCAAAGATACTCTAAAGCTTTGTTGGGGAAGTATGTGAAGATGGTGCTGTCTAATGGATAGTAAGTAGTAAATATATATATATATGGGGTTAATGTTTTATATTCGACAGTAAATACAATAGTTTGTACATGCATAACATTTCTCAGTTTTCAACATAATAATACAATGCCTACTAGGTCCTCTGTCATCCTTTTTTGGACCTGTACTCTCCCCCCCCACCTCAGAGTCTTTTACTTTGATGCATATATATATATATTTAATATACTTCTTGTGACAAGGTTCTCTCAAAAAGTATATAATTAAACATCTGAGGGTATCAATTCCATCATTTAAAATGTTTCAATTCAGGGGGTAGATAGCATAATGGTTATGCAGATAGAGACTCTCATGCCTGATGTTCCAAAGTCCCAGGTTCAATCCCCCACACTACCATAAGCCAGAGCTGAGCAGTGCTCTGGTTAAAAAAAAAAAGTGAAAAAGAAATAAAATGTTTTAATTCTAACAACTATATTTTAGTGAAGATTAGATAATCTGAAATTCCTCTAGTTGGGGTTTCATTTGGCATTGATCTTCTTGATTCCTCTGACCACATGATCACCTGAATCTTTGTTTATGTTTTTTGTTTGTTGTCATTGTTAGCAATGACTTAACCCTTGAAGGCCTTCTCCAAACTTTCAATCTCAATACTAAACTGTCAGTGTTGGGCCTTTCATCTCATCCTCTCCCTGTACTTCCCCCACAGGGTGCCCTTTGGTAATTCCATCCAGTTTAACTCTCTGACCCAGCACTTGCTGAGCTTTCAGGTCAAATGCTATGTACTTCATGGAATCTCTAAGGAAAAGATATTCCCACAGCTTTAGAAAAATAGAGAAAAAAAACTGTTTGAAAATGAAAACAGATTTTCCTATTGACAGCCCACTGAATAATCTGAGTTTTCACTGCCTGATTTCACCAGCTACCGCAGACCCTCTCACTACAGCAGTGCTCAAACAGAAGATGAACTACCCTCTATATTTCCTACTTTATATCTGGGCACTTATACTTCAGTAGGGATGAAGAAATTTTAATTCAAATTTTGGGGAACTCCATAATGGGTGCTTATAAGGTTTTTTTTATTTTATAAAAAAATTATTTTATAAAAAATTTTATTTATAAAAAATTTTATAAAGATTCATTGCCACCAGGATTATCAGTAGGGCTCAATGTCTACATGCCAAATCCACAGTTGCTGCCTGGCATTTTTTCCTTTTTCTTTTTTTGTTGATAGATATAAATTGAGAGAAATGAGTAAGATAAAGGAGAGAGAGATTTGCAGCACTGTTTTATTACTTGTGAAGCTTCCCCCAAAAAGTGATGAATGGGGGTTTGAACCTGCATCTTTGCACACTGTAATATGTCCACTCTACTGAGTGCATCACTGTCTTGCCTTAAGATTACTGTTTCTTATATTTATTACCTAGCCTCTTCAGCGACATCTCTAATTCAAGCTGGTACCCATGAAGACTAAACTGTAGATCTATATTTTACTCCACTTGCAAGACTAACATCTTAACCTGGCACAATTTCATCAATAGTGGCAGAAAAGGCATTTTGATCAGATTCTCTGCAATAAAAAGTTCTATGTAAAAAAGGCAGGGTAACAACTGCAGACAGTGCGGTTGGTTCCCTTATAGGAAAGTAGACTGAGCCTAACACATTTGAATACTTTATACAAAACAGTAAGCAATCTGCCCTTTGCTCCAGATGGAAATACTACCTTTGTCATCCAAGGATGTTCACCACCTACACATCTGTGAAAAAGATATTCTGGAGTAGCAGTAACTCAAGAGTCCTGTGGGAAATTGTCTTGTAACAGTTCATTTTCTCATGAACATATGAAAGAGGCTCTGCCAAACTGCTGGCATGATTTCATGAATGGCAAAATGTGGCCTAAGACAGATTCAACATGAAAATAGCCCTTGGGGCCAGACAGTGGCACACCTGGTTAAATACATACATTACAGTGCACAAGGTCCAGGTTCAAACTCCTAGTCCCCACCTGCAGAGGGAAAGTTTTGCGAGTGGTGAAGCAGGACTGTAGGTGTCAGTCTCTTACTCTTTCTATTGCCCCCCTCCTCTCTGTTTCTCTGTCTCTTTCCAATAATAAATAAACAATTTTTTTAGAGAAGAGAAAATAGCCCTTCCCTGAGACTAGTGATTGAAGTGGTGTCTTCATAATCCAGGATGAAATACCAATTGCACCTCCATTGCTCAGTTAGCACCAACTTGTAAATGTATTTTAGATATGAGATGTGTGCTAAATGCTTTATGTCTACTATATGCCTAACATATAGTAGGCACTTTAAAGATAATTGAGGACTCAAACCTGCATTCATTAGCAAATGCTTCTACAGAGAGGCATGTCTTCTCATCATGTCCTTCAGGCCCCTTGGTCAAATGCTTATTTTTTGGTGAGATCTACTCTGGTCCCTCCTCCCCTCTATATCCCAAGAAATTATATTCACTCTGTCCCCATCTAGCCCACGTTTATTTTACCCAGTTTCATTTTTCCCCATAGCTTATCACCTCACATAGCTCTTTACAGTCTGCATTCAGCTTTCCCCACTGGCATAGATGTTCCTAAGGCTAGAGGTTTCTAGTCTACTTTGCTGATAGTCTTTAGTCCCAGACAGAATAAGCCTATACTCAACACTCATGTAAAGTGAGTGTGAGAAGTAAAGTTCACAAAGACCAAGTGCCTACTCAGGGATTGCTTGTAAGACAGTACTGGCATTCAAATGTATGTGTCTTTATTTCAAGTCCATTACTGTTAATATTTACATTACAGCACTATGTAGCCTCTCTCTACCCTAAGGCCACGAAGCAGCTCTAGTCTGGCTTTGCTTAGCAGCAGAGACCCCAGGGAAAGAAGAAAATGTGAGGTCAGACTATGGCTGAAAGGCAGACCAGCTTTACAGGTAAGCATATCAGGGAGTAGATCATCCCGTCAAACTGTATGAGCCAATCTCCTAGGTTAATAACCCAGACACATTTCTCTGAACCCTGCAAATGTGGACTGTCAGAAGTCTAATCTCTCTAAGTCAGAACTGCCCATAGTCATAAACACCTTATGAGAGAATTGTAATCTCCAAAGCAATTTAAAAAACTGTCACAAATGAATCCTCTTAGGATTCCCAAAATGTGGGCAAGATAAAGATAGCAATGCTTGAATATAATGAAATAAGTGAAAAAGAAAGATAGAGGGAAAAAAAAAAGGCCTCATGAAATGGCTGGAGAGAACTCAGAAGAGTTTGCCAATTCTGAGCACACAAATGTTCCCAGAACTTCTAACAATGTCCAGCATTTCAACCCTAGTTGTCCACATGTCTTCAAGTCAGTGGTTAATCCTGACCAGCAGCCTATACAGGAGACCCTGCATAAGTATGTGTGTACACACATGATCACAGATATATTGTTCTTAAATCAGGTTGTTCTGGGGTTACAGTGTAGCCAGTAGACATATATACTGCAGATGTATATAGAAACAAATTGCTTACCATAAAAAATAAATAACCCAGATTCCTACAGGACCATATTTTCAATGCTCAGTTGATATAGTGTTATTGCACTGGACAGCTCAGATAAAAGTGCCTCCATCCACAGAACTTGGATGGTAGGTGCAGTATGGAACAATACTCATCTTGTAATATCATAGTTGTGTATATCACTATTAATCACAAATAAAAATTGGCTTGTAAGAAAACAGTGTAGGGTCAGGTAGTCTATCCGTTTGAGCACACATAATACTGTGCTCAAGTCCCTGGTTCCCAAAGGGAACCTTCCTGAAGGGGGAAGCTTCAGGAGTGGTGAAGCTGTGCTGCAAGTGTCTCTCTTTCTCTCTCCCTCTCGATGTCTCTCTGGTCTATCAAAACTAACAGATGCAGGTAGAAATGGCCACTGGGAATAGTGAACTTGTAATATAAGCAGTTAACTCTAGAGAGGGAAAAATGTCACTGTCGTCACAAGTTCCTTTGGGTGGCAACACCCTGTATCATGCAGAACTGGTTTTAGTCTGCATCTCAGCCTGGGGGAGTCAGAATTGTTTTCTATGGGAATCTCCTGGCAGCTCTGGTGCTAAAACTTAAGCAAAGTATTGCTTCTACATGTTCCCCTTGGAGAACTTTGAGCCATTTTTTCATCTTGTCCCTTATCTTGAGGTCACAAATGTTTTATTTTTTTGTTATTCATTCACTCAGTAACTCAGTCACGGCTCTTCCCCCACCACTCACTCCTATCCTCCTCCTTGGCTGACAGTTCCCGGATATATGAAACTTAGAGCAATTCATCTTGATGGATTCCACTCTGAATCATCATAAAATTAACCTTCTATATCCAAATGAGAGTGAGAGCATAATTAGCTATAATGTTTGAAGGGCAGGCAGAATCTGTTCTAGTGGGAATTGGCCAGGTCTAGAGGCAAAAGATCTCAGTTTACTCAATAGACCTCACACCTAACTTCTTTGAAAGGCTGCTTTTCCATCACCTGTAAAACTAAAGTACATCTGATAAAGATATGGTTATTTTTTTAATTTAAATTACCTTGCAGAGAAGAGATATTGAGAGGGAAAAGAGAGATAGAGAAAAGGAGTGAATGAGAGATACCTGCAGCACTGTTTCACTGCTCATGAAGCTTCCCCCACAGGTGGAAAACAAGGGCTTGAACCAGGGTCTTTGTGCATTGGAACTTGTACTGCAATAGGTACTATCGCTTGGCCCCTAGATTCGGTGATTTTAAAAGCTGGTAAAAAAAAACACCTATTCAATAGCAATGATAATAATAACCACACAACAATAAAAACAACCAGGGTAACAAAAGGGAAAAAATGGCCTCCAGGAGCAGTGGATTTGTGGTGCAGGCACCTAGCCCCAGCAATAACCCTGGAGGCAAAAAAAAAAGAAACACCTATATGATCAATTGTGAGTCTTAAAGAAATTTAAGAATTTTAAAAATTTATTTATAAGAGGGAAGAAGGGAAGGAAAGAGAAGGGAACCACATCATCTGTTGCACACATGTGATACTATTGTTTTCACCAGGCTGGCTTCGCAGGCAGGTAACAGATGACCAGAAATACATGGCTGAGCTGAGAACACAGTTTAATCTTTATTCATGAGCGGGCAAACAGTCCACCACCTAATCACCACACAATGTGCTCCTCCATCTTTTTCCTCCGGCAGCAGAGTCAGGAACTCAGGAAGTATGTAGGGTAGGGGGCAGGGAGAAAGAAGCACCAACTAGCAAAGACTAAACCAAATCTCCCAGAGGCAGGGGGAGTGAGACCAAACCAATGTAATAGAAGAGATCATGTAAATAGACCACAACGTCAAGCAATGTAACAGAAGAGATCCCAGAAGCATACCAACAATTCCCCCTTTTCTTTTTAACTAATTGACCATAGTATCAGGAGTGTGGGGTGAACAGAAACCTATATCGTTCAAGCATTTTCAAAAAAGAAACTGGCACAAACATGGAGGAACAAGTAAGCAAGCAACAAGAACCAGTGTGCTGCCAAGGGAAGGCCTGAGAGGGACATTTCTTGCCTCTGTGGACAAGGTTTATCAGCTAAAGAACATTTCCTGCCTCTGTGGGCTTCTCTTGCCTCTGGGGCGTTTCTGGCCTCCACGGGCGTTTCTTGTCTCTGTAGGCATTACCTGGCATGGGGGGGTATGGCCTATAGAATCCCATGGCAGCTGGCTGTAGTCAGTCTTTGAGAAACCCAGCAGCATAAAGGGAAGCTGCTAGTTTTGTGCAAAGTGTCCAGGAGGTGTACCAGTGAGTCTAATAGAAGTGCCAGTCCAAAGCAGATGTCCACGGAAGAATGCCAGGGGGTAGAACATTGTATGAGGAAGGTCAGCTGCTGGAATTCCGCTTTTCTGTAGAGAACTTGACAGCTGCAATTCACTTACTTATGAAACAAAACTTGTAGCAGGTTAGAAGTTTACCACAATTGATAACTCGATGATTATAATTGGTTTAAGTATCTTTATAAATTTAGAAGGTCTTTGTTTCATTTTAAGTCTCTTTAACCAATTTAAGCACAATAAAATGTGGTGAGGCAAAGAACCACTGCTAGAGCCTCAGGCATGAGAATCATTAACATAACCATTGTGCAATCCACCATTTCTAATTGAGAAGGTATTTGAGAGCTTTACATATCAATAACGTCTTATTTAACCTTTTGTTACATCTGTATAAGATGAAGACACACCCTAGGTGTGCACAGGTTTTTTAGACTAAGTTAGTTAAAATATATTGATTTTTAACTAATTTTTACCTCCAACTTTAAATGTAAGTTAATTTTACCTTTATGAGAACTATGTTGAAAACCTTTTTCATTTAACTTTGCCTGGTAAGAATGTAGCCTTAAAGTTACATTTTTAACCTTAAAGTTAATGTTTACCAAACTTTAAACACACACATAAACATGGTCTTCAATACACAAGGAGAAAAACTTTTGTTACAAAGACATGTCATTTTAAACACAAATTTAGATCTGTACTGTCTCAGTTGTTGGGGGAGGGGGGTGTTGTCTGGCGGTGGCTTCTTGCGCAACTTCAGCTCCAGGAATTGTAGGTTGCGATCTCTGCAGGGATCTCTGCGTATTCTAGCTCCTCTGCTTTCAGAGCCAAGCTGGGGATCTCAGCCAGGGGGCCCAGTCCTGGCAGGGAGCCCACGGTCTCCAGGTGGTCCAGGATCTGCACTTTAATCACCTTTGTTGCATTGTGTTAATAAGTGTTTTATCATATGTATTAAGCCCTATGTTAGCTAATTTTTGTTTCACATATAATTTCATATAACATCTTGATAGATGAGAGGACCATGGCAGGAGAGTTTACCCTTGGTCAACTGGCATTTGACTAACTTGAAGAGATCAGATATGTTGATAGAACCATTAGATAATAAAGATGCCATAGGCAAGAGAGACAGCATAATGATTCTGCAAAAGACTTTCATCCCTGAAATTCTTCAGGTCCTATGAATAATTCCCAGCACCACCATAAGCCAGAGCTGAGCAGTGCTATAACCTGGGTCAGTCAGTCTCTCCCTCCCCATATATATATATAAAACCTTTTTAATAAATTTAATGGAAAACTAAGTTTTTACAAGTGGGGCTAAAACATTTAGTGGAAGGACAGTATTCAGCAAGTGATGTTGGGAAAATTGGATTGAAATATGCAAACAGATGAAATTGAACCACCACATATCAACATGCACAAAAGTAAACTCCAAGTGGATCAAGAACATGGATATTAGGGCATAAACAATCAAACACAGAGTAGAAAACATTGGCAGGACACCTTACAATCTATCCTTCAAAAAAAAAGCCTTCAAAGATTCAAATTTAAAGCATAGCAAACAAAATCAAAAATAAATCAATGGAACTACACCAAACTGAAAAGCTTCTGCACAGCAAAGGGTACCATCACCCAAACAGAAAGACATCCTACAGTGTGGGAGAAGATCTTTATATTTCAGTAAAGGACTAATAGCCAAAATACAGAGTTCAATAACTTAAAAAAAGAAAAGCACTAGAACTTAGATTGAGGTTGAGGACATGAACAGAAATTTTACTGAAGAAGAGACCCAGAGGGCCAACAGACAACTGAGAAAGTGCTCAAAGTCACTCATTAAAAGAGAAATGTACATAAAGACAATAATGAGGTACCACTTTACACCTGTGAGGATGTCTTATATTAGAAAAGACAAACAACAAATGTTACATAGGGTGGAGAGAAAAGGGAACATTTCCGCACTGCCTGTGGGAGTATAAATCCATCCAATTTTTATGGAAAATCATCTGGGGATTTCTCAGAACACTAGAAATGGACCTATTCAGCAGTTTCTCTCCTAGGGACTTACCCAAAGGAAGCAAAAAACACCTCTCAGAAGAGATCTATGTATACCTGTGTTCATAGAAGCATAAGTTGTAATCACTGAAACTTGAAGCAACACAGACGTTCAAAATCATTAAGTGTCTAAAATGCGGTGTATTTACATAATGGACTACCACTCTGCTGTTAAAAATGATAAAACCATCATCTTTGCATTACCTTGGATGGAACTTGAAGACATCATGTTGAGTAAGATAAACCAAAAGGAAAGACAAAAACCAAATGATCTCCTAAGTTGGACTTAATGAATAGGGACATAGAGGGAGAACACAAGGTGAAACATGGACTGGGCACGGTGTATTACATCAAAGCAAAAGACTCTGAGGAAGGAAAGGGAAGGAGAGGTGGAAGAAAGCTTTGAAACTGTACCCATGTGTCCACTGTCAGTGACTGCACTGTAAAGCACTAACCTTCTCAATAAGAAAAGACAGAGGAGGCCAGCAGTGGCCCACTGAGTTAAGTGCACATAGTGAAGAGCACAAAGGCTGGCTCAAGGATCCCAGTTCGAGCCCCCAGCTCCCCACCTGCAGGGGGGGGTCGCTTCACAAGTGGTGTAGTAGGTCTCCAGGTGTCTATCTCTCTCCCTTTCTGTCTTCCCCCTCTTCTCTCAATTTCTCTGTCCTATCCAACAACATGGAAATAAATGGCTGCCAGGAGCAGTAGATTCATAGTTCAGGTACCAAGCCCCAGTGATAACCACAGAGGTAATAATAATAATACTTTTTAAAAACTTTAGCAATCTATACAACATAGACACCAGTCAGAGCACTGGAGTATAAAGGAAGATAGGCGGATAGGCATTAGCTTACCTGATTAAGCACAATATTGTACAAGGACCCAGTTTCAAGGCCTTGGTCCCACTTTGCAGGGGGAAGCTTTGCAAGTGGTGGTGAGTAAGTGCTATAAGTGCCTCTCTTTCCTTCTTCTTTTCTCTTTCTCCCTCTTCATCTCTCTTCCTCCCCCTCTCAATCTCTGTCTCTATCCAATAACAAAAGAATATAAAGACAAATATGTAAATGGAAATAATTTGAAGCTGATGGAAGTTCTATTACTATAAATATAGGACTTAGTAAAATGATAGTAATAAAAGAATTTAGAGAATTCAGGAAAGGCTTTTCTAATGAACTTGATGAAACTTGAGTAAGAGAAAAAAAAATCAGTTACATCTCAAACATCTTGAGACCTGAAACAAATTATTGAAAGCGTTTGTAAAGACATCTGTATCTGACTTTTTTTGGACAAAACTAGCAAGTTGCCATCGTATTCCACATGTGCCCCTCTAGACTACCTGAAATCTTCCATTGCATTTTGACTTCTTTCACCAACATGCTTCCTCTTTACCACCTATCACTGCTATTCACAGACATATAGCTCAATGCTTGTGGGACTATGTGAAAGCTTGGTAGAGCTTAGGGGAGCTCTCCCAGCCTTGGATGGAGGTCAGGAGAGACACCCCACTTGTTAGCCTCTCTCCTTAAAGAGATGAGCCAAGAGGGAAAAGTCTCCCAGACTCAGTTTCTCCTTGTTAATCTCTGAAGCTCACAAAAAGTCTGCAAGCCTCTCACACTTAGTTCCCCTGCTAGCAGGCCAAATGGTTGCCTGCTTGAGGGTTCACTCAAAGTTCACACATCTACTTCACCTTTTGATCATAAAGGAGAACACACTCTATCATACACCCCCACCAATACCAGGCAGTGAGATCCCCATATTCTATTTCTTTGTGCCCTTTGATATCTGTGATTCACATCAAGCTTTGTTTTTCTTCTTCTCTACCTCACCTTATTGGTTTAACCCCTATGCTTCTCTCAAATACCTTTGGATAATTAACTCGCCTGCATCATGGAGACTAATCATTTTGACCTTTAAGTACATCATCAATTCTTGTCATACCAGCCCTCTACCATAGGGGCAAGCTGACCTTTAAGAAGCCTTTAATTTATGACAAAATGTTATTTGTTTAACTCAGTATAAAGGCCTGTACCCTTCTCCAAATAAATGAATGTTCATACCAGAATGTTTCCCAATGCCTCTTTCTAATTCATGCAGCCACTAGAGCTGGTGAGGGAGGGTCGGAGGCTTACCACCCCCACCCCCACCCATTGGAGCCACTCCACATAAGCCCCAGCAAATGCTCACTTCTTTTTGGAGTCCTTCCTGGACAACTGTCTGACATGCTCAGTCCTGGAAAATTCCTGGAGGAATTCCAAACTGACTCCACCTTCCTCCTCAACTATATCCTCTCTCCTTGAGGTTTCAAGTTCCATCAGCTCTACCATTCTGCAAAGCTAAAATCCTTTAGTCTTCTCCCCCCTCCCTTGAGCCCACAGCCAGGATCTAAATTCTGGCAGATTTCTTAATGTCATATGAATCCTCCACTCTCTCTTCCATCCATCATTTCTCACCCTATTTACTTCAGCCGCACTGTTACTAGTCTAGTTCTGCTCTAATCCATTTGCCATACTGCCAGGTCATCCATCTGATTACTTCCTTTCTCTGCCTGAAATCATTTAATGGCTGTCCACTGCCCTCAGGATAAAGTTAAAACATCTCCAAATGGCTCACAGAGCCCTTCAAGATCTGGCTCTAGAATATTTCTCCAGGCTCATCTCTCCCAATGAGTCTTATATCACATTACTTTCAATTTGTATTATGGGCTGTGCTTCTTGCCTCTAGGGAATTTATCCAATTTGTCTGGATAAAACCTTATTTTTTAGCTCTCACTTTCCAGTCAGCTTCTACAAAAAGCTTTTTTGGTCAGTCCCAAAATCCCAGGCAAGTGTCCCTCCCTGGTGCTCTTCATAACACTCTGAAAATGCCAGTATCCTACAATTTAGTAGGCATTCAAAAATACTTGCAGGATGAATACAAAAGTAAAATAATGATAGCTCTTTAATTAAGCTGAAAACTTTTAAATAAACATCACAAATCAGAGACACTCAGTGGTAGAACACAGGACTTGCATGCTTGACATCACAGGTTTGTGATGTCTGGCTGCATATACCAGAGCTGAGCATTGCTCTGGTCTCTCACTAAATATATATTAAGGCTGGTACAACTGAGTTTGCATGTTACCATGAGCAAAGGCACAGGTTCAAGTCCCCAGTCCTCATGTGTTGGGGGAAAGCTTTGTGGCTCATGTGCTATAGGTGTCTCTCTGCTTCTCTCTCTACTTCTCCCTCCCCTCAATTTCTTTCTGCCTCTACCCAATATATAGTAAGTAATATAAGTAATATATATATATATCTTACTCCAGTATATATATATCTGACTCCAGGGTAAAATATTTTAAGTCATATACTAATGGTCTTCATAGAAGACTATACTAGAAGCCTGGTCACTGCTGGATTTTGTTTCTAAGAAAGTTGAGCAAACACATTACCATATCCAAACACTTGGGTTCAAGCCCCTGGTCCCCACGTGCAGGATGGAAGCTTTGTTAAGTGGTGGTGAATTAAGTATTTCTCTTTTCTTCTCCCATGTTACCTCCCCCTACCCTTTCAATCTCTCTGTTTTATCAAATAAAAAGAAAATAAAAGGAAAAATTGGCCTGGAGAGAGGGACTCATCATGCAGGCACTGAGCCCCAGCAATAACTCTGATGGTAATAAAAAAAATTTTTTTTTAATTGAAAAGAGCTGCTGGGGAAGTACAAGATGATCTTAGATCCCTTTCAAATTCATGATATAAGAAAATTCACATACATATAAAAAGCCCAAAAGTCCTCCTCAAGATCCTGCCACAATTTCTGTCTCGAGTTTTTTTGTTTGTTTAATTTTAATTTTTTATATATATTGCTACCAGGGTTATTGCTGGAGCTCAAATCCACTGCTCCCAGTGGCCATTTTCTTCTTTTTTAAATAGAATAGAGAGAAATTGAGAGGAGTGAGGGAGAGAGAAAGGAGAGAGAAAGACACCTGCAGGCCTGCTTCACTACTTGTGAAGCTTCCCACCTGTAGGTGGAGAAATGGGGGAGGGGGCACTGAAACCCAGGTTCTTGTGCATGGTAATGGGTGAGCTCAACCAATCAGGTGCACTGCTGCCTGGCCCCTTCTTGAGTAGTTTTATAACAGTCTCCATTTAACAGTGTCCCTTGTACATTAAATGGGAGTTTTCACTTTACAACTCAGGCTAATTGTAATTTATTTGTATTGGGAGAAATCCCCAACACAGAATTTAATGAATAGTAAAAGGAGGAGATAGGTTATGTCCCAAGATTTCTCCCTTCACAAGGAAGGAGGAACCATTCTTCTGGTTGATGGTCTTCAGAAGCTCTCCATGCAGAAGATGGCTGGGTCAAGAGCAGAGTCCAAAAGACATCTAGTATTTGGTCTTCTTATGCCCTAAGTCAGAGGTCTGTCATTAGGACCATCTGTCACGGGGTCTCCTGTGCTGTCAGATGTTAAGTCTGTTTTTGCTTCTTTAACAAATCTGTACTTCCACTTTAAAAAAGGCTACTATCCTTCTTGCCCCTAGATTTACATCAGCAGGGTACTGCTTTATCAGAGTAGCCCTCACCTGCTGGGTCTCTGCTTTCTTAGAGCGACCCCCACCTTTTAATCAACTGGAGTTGTTACAATGCACACAATATTTTGATCTGTCAAGATTACTACAATATCCATGCATATGGCCTGAGTTTCATAAGCTTATGTCACTGTGAGTGAAGTGACACCTTTAAAAAAATTTTTTCTGCCTTTCTTTGCCAGGAATAATGGAAATTGGGTATACTGAAATTCCATTGCAAAGATACAATTGTACTGAGGTATTGGCATTCATTTCAAGTTTGTTTCAAAATTATTTATTAGCTTGATTATAAAGTCAGAAAGGACTAAGGAGGGATTTTTAATGAAAAAAAAAGTTATACAGAGGGCTGGGTGGTGGCGCACCTGGTTGAGTACATGTATTACAATGCGCAAGGACCTGGGTTCGAGCCCCCGGTCCCCACCTGCAGGGGGAAAGCTTTACGAGTCGTGAAGCAGGGCTGCAGGTGTCTCTCTGTCTCTCTCCCACTCTATCACCCCTCTCCCTCTTGATTTCTGGCTGTCTCTATCCAATAAATAAAGATAATAAAAAAGAAATTAAATAAAGTAAATTTAAAAAATGTTATACAAATTATTCAATTGGCTACTCTGATAGAAGGGGGCAATCATATTAGCAGGGGCACAGGCAATGTTCAATCTTGTTTTTTTAAATTTTTTATTTATTATTATCTTTTTTATTTATTATTATCTGATATAATGTATTTTTTAGGTATTTAAGTGAAATCTTATTTCATTTTGGGATAGCATGCTTACCTGGAAACATTTTTTTTTCAATTCACAAAATGTGAATAGGCTCTTCCAAATATCAAAAGGTTCCTATCTCTCAACTGTCCTATCTCAAAACTTTTTTAATTTGGGGGTTCTTTCCAAATTTTATCTAACTATATGAAATACAGGACAAGATGCCAAAAACATAGGCAAAGTCTATAAAATAAAAAAAAAAAGGTGACCATTATGTGGGACAAAAACGGTTAGAACTGGAGATGATTATGCTAAATGAATAAAGAAGTAAAAGATAACTGTCACACAGTTTCTCTAGTATGTAGCATATATGAAATGAACTTGAAAAAAATAATGAAAACAAATGAACTTGCAAAAACAGTAATAACAGGGCTGAAAAAATAGCTCACCTGGATAGTGTGCCTGTTTTGTCATGAACACAGCCCAGATGCAAGCCTAGCCCCCACTGCATTGAAGAACATTTCAGTACTGTGGAGTCTTACCGTCTCTTCTTTTTTTCTGTCTTTATCTGAACATGTGGACTCAGAACAGTGGAACCCCAGTGATAACAATGGTCAAAAACTGTCCTCATATAGCAACAGCTGCCTTGTAAATTATAATTCCCACCAATTAAGTGATTTGAAAAAGAAATTCAACTTTTTAAAACATAATAATAATAATAATAATAATAATAATAATAATAAACAAGTTGACCATTAGATCATGTGAAAAGTACAGTAGTTACAGAATGGAATAAGGAGGTAGAAGGAAGGTCTTTGGTGTGATAGCACAGAAACTTTGGTGCTGGGTGTAGAGTTGTGTACACATTTATGCACATATATATGTGTGTGAAACTATAATTCTAAAATCTTACAATACTGAAAACCAATATTAAATAAAGAAAAATAAATTACTATTGTTTAAAGCAAGAAGAGAAGGAGTAAGGGGGCTATGGAGGGAGGGAAGAAAAGAAAAGAGGTGACCAGGATATCTTCCAATAGAAGCACTTTCTAGCTGGCTGACTGGCTCGCTTGCAGAGTGCACTGCTCTGCTCTGTGTAACCCTGACTCCAAACTAACCCACTACACTGAAGGAAGCTCCACTGCTGTGCTTTCTTTACCTCTCTCTGCCTCTATCTATCTGAAAACATCAGCCTGGAGTTCAGAAGCTCCAGCAATCCTTTCCTATTCCAGAAAAAGGAGGATATCAAGCAGAATTTATAAAGACAGACCCAGACCACCCTAAACCTAATCGAGATTTTAGGTCTCATACAAGGGCCTACCCAGAGAAAAACATTAGAAGTTGTCATGTGAAACTGCCCATGCTGAAAGGCAAAGTTGTTAAATATCAATTGCTTTTATGTCAAAATATTTTTTCTGATGTATTTATTTATTTATTTAGGTGTCAAGATTGTAAGATTATAGCCTGTAATTCCACACCATACCCTCCAAAGTTCTATATTCCACCTTCCCAAAGATAACCACTATAGTTCTCACAGATCTTATCAATATAATGCTTAATAACTGAAGTGAAATTTCTTTATGTTTCAGGTGTGCATTATAATTTACCACCTGTATAGACTGTTTACCACGTGAAGTCAGTTCTATCTTTCACCATGCAGTGACCCTTTTACCCAATCTACCCACTCCTCTTCCTTCTTCCCCCTCCCCTCTGGTAACCACTACTTTTGGTCTAACTATTCTAAGCTCTTTGTGTGCTTGTTTCATTTATTTCACTTTAGAAAATAATAAAGACAGAGAAGGCAAAAGAGAGTCACAGAGGCCACAGCACCAGTTTCCTTCACTGCAGTGGGAGCCAAGCTGGAACCTGAGTCATGTACATGATGAAACAACACACGGTTTAAGTGAGCTATTTCACCGGCCCCTACTTTGTTTTGTTTCTTCATATACCACATGAATTAAATCATCTGCACTGTGAGTGGCGTAGAGGGCATTCTGCTCAGTGAAATAAGGCAAGCAGAAAAAAGGCAAGTACCAGTCTTTTTTGATGATTCAACCTAATAACTCCACGAACATCCTTGAATTTGACCAATTCGTACTGCCATTTCTCCTGGGAGACCAAATGAGGAAAATGAGTGGTGTATTAATTTCCCAGGCATTAAAAAAAAAAAACAAAAAAAAAACACCTAACAGTGTAACTTGAGCAGAAATGCACTTCTCAACCTGGAGGCTCTAAGTCCAAAATAAAAGTGTTAGCAGGCTTGATCCCTTAAAAGAGCAGTGAAGGAGAATTCATCCTATGAATCTGAGTTGCCAGTGATTTGCTGACCAGAGGTTATCAAGTCTTAATTATATATTGCCTAAGAGTCTATGATAACTTTTATTAGTAGCCCTGTAAATCTAAGGTCCCTGAGAAAATATCATCCTAGAAAGAGCTAAAGTGAGATAGGGCTCAACCTGAGATGTGCTGTTTTATTCTAGCCCATACTCACATGTCACAATTGAAAGTCCTGAGACTGAAGTCTGGCCCTACAAAGTCAGTCCCAACCTGAAATGAATTATGTCACTTGATCTCTAAGAGTCTCCCTTGTAGAGTAACAGAAATCAAATAAAAACAACTCTAACAAGATGTAATAACCAATCCTAATAGAAGAGAGCATGATGGTGAGGCTCACAGTCACTACGGACACCCAAGCCTGTGGTGTTTGTAGCAGTGCCTGTTAAATGGTTCTTTTATTATCAGATAGGAATCTGAGAATAAAAGGATAAACTATAAACTATCACATAATATTTTAATCCCACTCACACTAAGTGTACAAATTCAGCTAATGTTCCTGCTGGGTACTTTCTCGTTTTCCTTCATTTAGCCCTCACAACAAATCTGAAGAACTAAGTTGTGTTATTAGTAAAAAAAAAAAAAAAAAAAAAAATCAGATCTCAGACTTGACATCTCATGTCCAGTGTCTCTCCAACACCTCAATTTGATGAAGTCCTGCAGCAAAATGCCCATGGTGTTGATGAGTTGAGGCCAGCTAGCTCAGTAGCTCAGGAGTGAAGTGTCAACTCTAAGAAGTCTCAAAGCAGAAAGGCTTTGAGGTTCTGTGAAAGACAAATTAATCAGGAACACGGATTTTAAGCTTTAGCCCCTCTAAACCTAAGAGAAGAGCACTGGTGAATCCGAGAACTAGCATAAAAATTATGAAAAGCCCCTGGAAAGCAGATGACTTAAACATAGATGGCACACAGACAGAGAGGAAGAGTTCTGAGAGCCTCACAAGGGATCTGGTTCCCTGTTAGTCTCCATTTTTAGTGTGGGCAGGAACCTGCTTGGTGATGCAACAAGGCAGAAACAGCAACTTCGCCAGCAAGATTAAGCAGCTACAGGACAGAGCTGAACATCTCAGCTTTAGCATGAAAACAGATACATTAAAATCACCTGTGGAGTTTGTCTTACACCCTAGGCCTCATAGGATGAGGTCAGTAGTTTTAAGTTCCAAGTGGTTTCAACTGGCATCACCAAATCACAAATAAATGTAAGCCAGCTGGCTCCCAGCTGCCTCACCTGCAGCTCCCCCCAGCTCCCCCAGTGCAAAGGTTAGGGGATTGGCAGTTGTTATAGTGACCCAAGCAGGCATACAGGGAGGCTTACAGAAGGTCTGGACAAATAGGGCCTCTTAATACTAGGCTCTTAATGTCCAAAGGCCCACCTCAGTATCACCATGAAGGCAAGGGCTATGATAGAAGCTCTATTACCTTATCAGTGTGAACCAACATGGCAGCTTATATCCCAGGGGAATATAAACTTGCAGGAAAAATAACTAGGTATAGGAGATGCATAGTCTCTACAAAAGAAAAACAAGTAAATGCACCTCTACTAACAATTCAGAAGTAATGTCTCATCCAATGGAATAACAACAAAAATCATGTTTACAAAGATCCCCATGCTGGGACTAAAATGATAAGCTAACATTCCCAAGACTTTTAGGAAAAAAAATATATAGCACATAAAAGACAACCAAACTAGTTAAAAGGATAACGTTTGTATTGGTACAAGTTCCAATTGTAAATTACAGACTATTTTCCCCCAAGTGAATCACAATTTCAGTTCAAATGTTAAAGGGATCTGTTGAATTTAAAAGGGCTTGTAAAGTGTTGTGGGAGATTAGAAGTTCATAACACCTATACCTTTACAAGGAAAAAAAGTCTGCCAAGAAAACAAATCAAGTGTCCACCTCCCAGTCTAGTGGCCCTCTCATCCCACTAGCCTACAGCAGTGAATAGCATTTTACTGGCAAACACAAGGTGAAAAGCAAAGAAATCAACTAACTCATAGGGAGGTTCACAAATTCTTAAATGAATTTGAATTGACATCAGTATTCAAATTTGTCCCTTCGAAAACTCTCGTGAAAGTACGAAAGCAGTGAGACTGAGCAGATGCCATGAAAACTGATTGTTTTGTTTGTTTGTTTTTTGTTTGTTTTTGTTTTTACCAAAGCACTGCTCAGCTCTGGTTTATGGTGGTGCAGTGACTGAACCTGGGACTTTGGAGGCTCAGGCATGAGAGTCTCTGCATAACCTTTATGCTCTCTACCACCATCATTCCTTTTGCTTCTGTACCAATGAATAGGAAACAACCCTTCTGACTTAAGACGTAATTACTTAAGACATAAGCAAATCTGTTACTTACAATTCTAAATAGAAGTTCAAAGTGGGTCCTATTGGGCAAAAGTCAAGATGTCAACAGGTTCTATTCTTTCTACAGGGGGTACATTCTTTGTGTGTGTGGGGAACCCACAAAATGTGGTTTGGCCCCTTCCAGCTACAGAGGTTCTGTCCTCCTATAAGCTCTGAAGCACTCTGACCTAACACCCCACCCTCCCCCATCCACTTTACCCCTCAGGCTTTATTGACCCGATCTGTTAATGAGCTACCAGCCCTATTTTTAGGTCAGCTAATTAACATCCTTCATTATTTCTCTCTGTGAATCATTATATATGCAGATTTCTCAAGGTAGACCAAGAACTTTTTTGAGGTAAAACTTCATCTTGTCTACTACACACTGTGTCAGGTTCAAATATTTAGTGAATTGGAGTTGGATACTGCCACAAAAACAGTAAGGTGGTGAATATATCATCAGGAATTCTACAGTTTGTTAAACCAAATTCACAACTTCCTCATACACTCAGAATATTGTTCAGTCTCTCTCCATTATTCCAAACCTGTTTTGCCCTTATAAAGGGAATTGCAAAGCTACAGTGATTTTTTTTTTGGAAGTTCTGTTTCCATTACATAGTTATTGTATGTGAAAGTAATCTCTTTTTCTTAATTTGCTTTTCCCCCCTTTTGTTGCCCTTGTTTTTTTAATTGTTGTTGTAGTTATTATTATTGTTGTTGTTATTGATGTCATCACTGTTGGATAGGACAGAGAGAAATGGAGAGAGGAAGAGAAGACAGAGACGGGGAGAGAAAGATAGATACCAGCAGACCTGCTTCAACGCCTGTGAAGCGACTCCCCTACGTGGGGAGCCAGAGCTGGAACTGGGATCCTTACACAGGTATTGTGCTTTGCACCATGTGCGCTTAACCCGCCGTACTACCGCCCAACCCCCGGAAAGTATTCTTTAGCATATATTTATGGAGTCCAGTGACTTGACTTCTCTCCAGACTCCTCAGTTAGGTTCTTCTGTTTTGTACTGTCTGTGTGTATGCGCATGTATGTTTCAGCTTAAATGCATCATTCTTAGGGGAGTTCATTCTTCAACATTTTGCTGCATTTTCTTAAACGTATCAGGATCAGAGAACTGAGCATTAGTTCATCAGGTAGAACACATACATTACTGTGTGCAAGGACCTGGGTTCAAACCTGCACGTGTAGAGGGGTAGCTTCACAAGTGGTGCAGCAGTGTTATGTTGTCTCTCCTTATCTCTG
Source organism: Erinaceus europaeus (assembly GCF_950295315.1). Taxonomy (NCBI): domain Eukaryota; kingdom Metazoa; phylum Chordata; class Mammalia; order Eulipotyphla; family Erinaceidae; genus Erinaceus; species Erinaceus europaeus. The sequence continues at coordinate 78,601,543 of NC_080168.1, read as the reverse complement.
TGTCTTTACCTCTTTATTTCTTCCCTCTGTCTCACTCTCCATATGATACTTGTAACAATAATAATAACAAAAAGTCGCCAAGAATAGTGGAGTCGTGCAGACACAGAGCTCCCACCACAAACCTGGTAGCAGAAAAAAAATTAAAATAACTATCTGGGTCATTAGATTTTCAACTGTGACTCCTTGTTTTTTAATGCATAAAAAATAAGAATTTCACACGTGGAGCCAAGTGCAAGGACCCGCTTAAGGATCCCAGTTTGAGCCCCCGGCTCCCCACCTGCAGGGGAGTCGCTTCACAAGCGGTGAAGCAGGTCTGCAGGTGTCTATCTTTCTCTCCTCCTCTTTGTCTTCCCCTCCTCTCTCCATTTCTCTCTGTCCTATCGAACAATGATGACATCTATAACAATAACAATAATAACTACAACAACAATAAAAAACAAGGGCAACAAAAGGGTAAATAAATAAATAAATATAAAATTTTTTTTAAATAAAAATTTCTTCAACATTCTCAAAAAAGTACTCTGCTGGAAAAATGGGGACTGTAAAACTACCAATTTAGTATAATTAAAAGTACACATATTCAAATACACAGGACAGAGATATTGCACATCCAGACTCAATGGTCCAGAATTTTCTCTGTTACAAAGTTTTGGAGGAATTACATCCCCATGGAAATCTTACACAGTTACATAGTATAATTTTTTGCATTCATTTCCAGAGGGTTTATTCCCCATTCCTATTCCTAAATTCATCTCCAAGCTAAATTCGAAGAAAAATATTCAACATTAGCACAGAGCAGCACACCAATCAACAAGAACCCATGAAATGCAAATAAACATTATAAGGAAGTGCTGTAATCTGAATAGACCTACAAGGTATTAAGCTTAGTGAAGTAAGTTAGAGAAAGACAAACACCATATGACTTCAGTTATATGCAATATTTAGAGGGACAACAAATAAACTAAATAACTCACACCCCCAAAAAATAAAAGCTTAAAGAAATAGTGGTAGAAACTGTTATTTTTTTTTTTTAAAAAAAAGTTCAACTGAAAGAAGCCCACTAAGTATCTAGAGCAGAAGGCAATTACTCTTTAAGCTCATATTAGAAATATCTTCCTGTCTTCTCTCATTTGTTTTCTTTATCTGCTGTGGGAAGCCATAACTTGCCTTTCCATGGGTAGTTTCTCAATGGCTCTAAATTTATAATCCCTGCAACATGGCATAGATAAAAGGAGGTGAATGTCAAAACCGAGACCCAGGAGCCAGGATTGAATGATGCCAGGCTTATGAAGTGGATTGAGGATGTTTGGATTCTGGAGTATGAGGGCTAAACTATAACAAAGTCACAATGAAAACAGACTGCCTCTCTTCTTTTTTTTTTTTTCAGTTTGGTTACTATTTACTTTTAAAATTTGTTTGCTTTGTCTATATTCCATATGGAGTCCATATAGAGTGAAAACATTTGGTAGTCCTCTTTTTTAAAAATTTTTTATTATATTTATTTCTTTATTGGAAAGAGACAGCCAGAAATAGAGAAGGAAAAAGGAGATAGAGAAGGAAAGAGACAAAGAAACACCTGCAGCCCTACTTCACTTATCACAAAGCTTTCCCCTGTAGGTAGGGACTAGAGGCATGAACCTGGGTCCTAGCACATGATGATTTGTGCACTCAACCAGGTGCACCACAGCCTCATAACTTTTTTTTTTTAATATAGCCATGCAAAGCTAAAGGAAGCTTATTAGAGACATCCATCCAAGTTGAGAGGCCAAGCAAGTAGTTAGATATCTAAGTCACTTATTAAAGAGTACTTTGTAAGGCTGGAGAGACAGCATGATGGTTATGCAAAAAGACTTTCATGCCTGAGATAGCAAAGACCCCAGATTCAATCCTCAGCTAGAGCTGAACACCATAGGCCAGAGCTGAACAATACACTGGGGAAAGAAGAACTTTGCAAGCTTGAATTGGATATTTCTATTAAAGAACTGAGTGAGTAAAGTTTAATTGTATCAATAATCCTAGAGGATAGAGGTTTCATTATCCATTTCCTATTTCTGGTTGAAATCTTACCTCTCCTTTGTGGAGACAAAGGATCCCTCTTGCACTGCTGGTAGGAATCTAAATTATCCCAAACCCTGTGGAGAGCAATCTGGAGAACTCCCATAAGGTTAGAAGTGGACCTACCCTATGACCTTGCAATTGCTCTCCTGGGAATTATATCCTAAGGAACCAAACACACCCATCCAAAAAGATCTGTGTATACAAATGTTCAGAGCACAATTTGTAATAGCAAAAACCTGGAAGCAACCCAGGTGTCCAACAACAGATGAGTGGCTGAGAAAGGTATAGCGTATATACACAATGGAAGACTACTCAGCTATTAAAATAGTGAATTGACATTTTCACCTCATCTTGGATGGAGCTTGAAGGAATCATGTAAAGTGAGATAAGTTTGAAAAGGATGAATATAGGGTGATCTCACTCATGGACAGAAGTTGAAGAATAAGAACAGAAGGGAAAACACAAAGCAGAACTTGAGCTGGAATTGGTGTATTGCACCAAAGTAAAAGACTCTGGGGTGGGGTGGGGGAGGGTTCAGGTCTGAAACATGATGGCAGAGGAGGAACTAAAGGAGGTTGAAATGTGACTGGTTAAGAACTTTCTATTTCCCTTCCCCAGGGGCACTGTCAGAAAAGAACATACCCACCTGTGTGACAATGGCCTTGATCTGAATATTGTTCTGCATCATAGGGGGAGTGCATCTGAACCCCCCACTGAGACCCTGCTTGACTATGGGATTTAGGATCCAAAACAAAATGTGTTTGAACCTTGTGAAGGAAATAGTGTCAGTTTATCAGTGCAGGGACAGTGGCCCCAAGAGCAATGCCAACATGAGAAACCCATAGAAATATGAATAAAGAAATACCCAGGCCAGGTGGGGGGTGTACCTGGTTGAGTGCACATGTCACCATGTGCAAGGATCCTGGTTCAAGTCCCTGGTCCCCCATGGAAGGGGGTAGCTTCATGAGTGGTAAAGCAGTGTTGCTGGTGCTTCCCTTTCCTTCTCTATTTCTGTCTTAACCCAACAAATAAATAAAAATTAAAAAATAAATTTTCTAAAGCTCCAAAACTCTACTAAGCTAATTAAATAATGAGGTTTTCTGTGTACCCATAGTTATGTTGTTTGACCTGCACAATATGTTCTTAACTGACCCTGATTTGTCCTTAGACACTGCTGAGCTTAACAGACACCAACATCCTATCATTTTATACTTATATAATTTGGTTGTAGGGCTTTACTAGGCTAGTCCTGGAAAGACTGAGTTCACAGTTATTGGTATGTATTGATCATTTATTGACTAATTTTAAGTACTACAGTTGAATATGTGCTGGCTACAGGGGTAATAAAGAGAAATTACAGGAAGATAAGAAAAGGCCAGAAATTCCAGCATTTCCATCTTTGGAAGAAGCATGCCTTCATTCCAATCTAATTATAGCATCTACAAATCATACCATACATAAGTCAAATAAAATGGGTGCCTCCCGTTTTGTGACTGCTCATAACTTTCAAGTAGCCTTTCTCTATTTGCGGGAATTCCCAAAAGACACTAGTCAAATTACCAACCTAGGACATTGGCTCATAGCTTGGGTTTCACAAAATTAACAGCACCCTGCCTAAGCTGTGATTTCAAAAAACAACAACAACAAGCAAAGTAATAGACTAGGATGCACAAAATGTTGCCTCAGTATGGAAGTGGCTGAGGAATCTGACTTCTAGTGGTTGCATAACTGAAGCGCTGACACAGAAGTGGCATTGGTGAGACAGGAATTTCTTTTGTTCACTCTAGTGCTTAGTGGGCAAGGGGAACAGCATAAGTTTCCTCACTGGACTAGGTCTGCTGTATAACTTTACCCCTGGAATTTTATCCTATAACCCAACCTTCTGAAACTTTTAACTTTGGTGGTGGAAGAGGAGGGGGGAACCACACAGAATGTGCAATTTCACTGTTTCCAGGCCAGTATTTTTTCTCATCATTTTAATTCCCAATAGATAGAATGATAGTGGCAGAGAGAGAGGAGAGAGATCTAAGAACCACTTCTCCATTCATGGAGCTCCTCCAGTGCCATGTATGTGGAACTATGTGGTTCCAGGGCTCCAAACCAGGACTTCACACATGGTCATGCATGTACCCTACTGAGTGTGCTATCTCCCAGCCCTGAAGAATTCTTTGGGCCATTCAATATCACTTTATTAAATTTATTGTCTGTGAAATCAGTCAGAATCTTATTTCTGTTATGTAAACCCATCTGGATTGATTACAACTAAAGAGCCTGAGTGGTGAAAGAAGCAGTCTTTCCAGGACTTGAACCTTGTGAAGGAAATAGTGTCAGTTTATCAGTGCAGGGACAGTGGCCCCAAGAGCAATGCCAACATGAGAAACCCATAGAAATATGAATAAAGAAATACCCAGGCCAGGTGGGGGGTGTACCTGGTTGAGTGCACATGTCACCATGTGCAAGGATCCTGGTTCAAGTCCCTGGTCCCCCATGGAAGGGGGTAGCTTCATGAGTGGTAAAGCAGTGTTGCTGGTGGGTTCCTCTTTGAAAGCTTTCACTGGTCCTGCCTTGGTAGAGCACCACTCATACCCATTTCCTTGAAACTCAACACCGGTGAAAAAGGCCCCAGATTTCATAAGACCACCCTAGTTAACACAGAGGATGCACAGAATAGAAATAGCTGATTTATCCTTGTTCTGTGAGGCCTAGTGTGTACTTTCTAATTGCATACCCACTACTCAGTACTCCTAGCTGTTGACTTAATTATTGCAGTTTAGAGAAAAAAGGTCATTAAATTCTTACCATTTTCTACTTGGCCTGTTATAGGAAAATGACATAGCGGACAGGTCCATTATCAGCCACGCTGATCTAAGCTAGTCTTGCTCTGTGGGGCTGCTGAGTTGAGTGATTAACTGGCTCCATATTAGCACAGAGTGTTACACAAAGGAGACAAGAAAGTCACGACATTATGCAAAGCTGGAGGGATGGCAGCAAGCTGGTTTTCATTTCTCTGAAAGCCAAGCAAGGGATGTAGAAGGTTTTAGCTAGAGCAAAGATTTGTAGACAGAATGAAGAAGTCTGCACATTAAGGAAGGCTGTGGAACATTATTCTCAGTGTCTGTCTGCTACACAATACTAAATTTACTAAAAATGGCACAGTAAGTCTCATTTATATTCATGATAATCCTTTAAAAAAGAGATGTTGTTAAATACTTCCCATTTTACAAGAGAAAAAGAAAAAAGCCTTGAGTTTCTGTGGTTTGTTTAAGGTCACAGGGGATCCAAATTTGGATTTTTCTAACTCCAAGATGATGAATTTTTTCCTATATTAGTAACTTTCAAAGTGTTTTGAGACTCCCTGAGACACTTTCAGAGAGTCTCAAACGTTGATACTATTTTCATCATCATCATAATAACAAACGGAAATGAAATATTTGTCTTTAATTCACAATATCCCAAGGCAAGGAAATAAACTGATGACTAAATAAAGAAAATATGATACTGTGATATAATATCAAACAATTCAGCCATAAAAAGAAGGGAATCCTGTCATTTGTGAAAACACTAATTGAACTTGAGGCCATGATGCTAAATGGAACAAGTCAGAATGAGACAAATATAGCATGATATCATCTAGATGTAGAATCTAAAAATAGAAAACTCATAGATACAGAAATAGAGCCTTTTGGTATCTCTCTCTCTCTGGTTTGGGGTGGTCTCCAGGGGAAAGGTAACGGGCTGGTTCTCACTCACGACAGGGGTGACACGAAATAAAAGACACCAGGGGACTCTTAGCGTGTCTAGAATCCGTAGAATCCTAGAATCCATAGAATCTGTTTATTAGCAAAGTGGACATAAGCTAAATAGAAAAGCAATGAAGGGAATTATTGTTGAAATATGTCAGAAATTACAGGTTTCTTAACGGTCGGCATGCCCCTAAGGTAGGGGGCTGGTATGACAGGAATTAATGAGATACAAGACAGTTATTCTCCATGACACAAGCAACTTAATTATCCAAAGGTATTTGAGAGAAGCATAGGGGTTAAACCCGCAGGGTGAGACAGAGAGAAGATGGATATCAAAGAGCCATATAGTTTGGAATTTCTCTTGTCTGGGGTCTGAGGTGTGTGATGAAGTATGTGATAAGGTGTGTTCTTCTGTGATCAGAAGGTGACTTTGAATAAGTGAATCTGCGGCCATGTGGCCTGCAGTTAATGGAGGGAAGTACTGGGGTATCTGTGGGCCTGAGAGTCAAGAAGGAAAGAACCAAGTCTGAGTTTCCCCCCTTAAGCTCACCTTGGTTGAGAGAGACTTACCAAGAGGTTATCTTCTCAGACCTCCATCCAAGGACGGGGGTGGTTCTCCCTAAGCTCTATCAGGCTTAAACATGGTCCCAACAAGAGCCTCCAGTCCCCACCTGCAGGGGAGCAGCTTCACAAGTGGTAGAACAGTGCTACAGCTGACTTTCCTTCTCTCTCTCTCTGTCTCTCTCTCCCTCTCTCTCTCTCTCTTTGTCTCTCTCTCTCTCCCCTTCTTCTTCTCCCCTACCCTCCCCCTTTCTTCTTATCCCTCTCCCCCCTTTTCTTTTACTCTCTCACAATTTTTCTCATCAAAGAAAAAAGGGAAAAAGTAGCGGAAGGAAAGAAGGAAGGGAAAAGAAATGAGAGGAAAAAAAGAAAAGAAAGAAAGAGAATAGAATGGTGGCTTCAAGGATCTGGAACAGGATAGGAAGATATTGTTCAAAAGATACAAACTTTCAGTTATAAAATGAATGGGGCAGCAGGGCCAGGTGGTGGCACACCTAGTTGAGCACACATGTTACAATGCGCAAAGACACAGGTTCAAGTCCCACCTGCATAGGGAAAACACTATAGTACTACTCCATTGCCTGGGAAGCTTTCCCTTCACATGACATTCCCAACCTTGTACTAAGGCTAAGTGTTCACTCTATTTGATGAGCTAACTCCTGGTCCCCAGAAATAACATTTCGCTGAACAAATAACTATATATTGCCAGATACAGATCAAAGTAAATAGTAAATGTGTTTTATACTTTTCAAAACCTCTTAATGCTGACTTAATAGAGGACTGCTGAGTTATTTAACTTGAGACCGTAACTACACACACCAGAAACAGTCCACTTAACCTTCACAAAGTGATAAAGGGAAAATGGCAAACAAGTGATGTTTTCCAGATTTTTAAACATAACAAATACACAATAAAAAGTAATTTAAGGAGTACAATAAGATTATCTGATACATATATACACTGCAATAAGATTCATTTTATACATCCTTCCTCTCATACACTTACCATATTGTTGTTCTTAGGGTGAGAACAATCTATACTCAGTAATGTTCAGGTGTACCTACTGTGACCTATCTCTATTTTTTTTAAAAAAGTTATCTTTTTATCTTTTAAATTATCTTTACTTATTTATTGGATAGAGACAGCCAGAAATTGAGAGGAAAGAGGGGAGACAGAGAGGGACAGATACAGGAAAACACCTGCAGTACTGCTTTATCACTTGCAAAGCTTTCGCCCTAAAGTTCAGGACCAGGGGCTTAAACCTGGGTCTCTGTTTTGTCACATGTGCACTCAACCAGGTGCGTCACTACCCAGTCCCTCTATAGTTAATATCTTTCTGTCTATCTAGCATATCTATATGCTTAACAACTTTATTATTAATGATAGGTCTTTTAGATTTTGGACTCTATTCTGTTATTTATTTATTTATTTTTAGCAGAGCACTAGGCAGCTCTGGCTTATGGTAGTGTTGGGGTTTAAACCTGGGACTTGTGGTGCCACAAACATGAGTCTGTTGCATAAACTATGCTGTCTCCTCAGCCCCATTCATTTTATTTTTATTTTTAAAAACTTTTTATTATTTTTATTTTACTTATTGGATAGAGACAGCCATAAATTGAGAGGGAAGGGGGGGTAGAGAGGAAGAGAGACAGAGAGACACCTGCAGCACTGTTTCCCCACTCATAAAGCTTTCCCTTTGCAGGTGGGGACCAGAGGCTTGAACCTGGGTCCTTGTGCATTGTAACATATACTTGGTATACTCTTACGAGAGTGTGTGTGTGTGCGTGTGTGCGTGTGTGTGTGCGTGTGCGTGTGTGACTATTTCTAAATATTTATAGATAAAGCCCACAGAAATATATTTTTATTTCTCAATAACTTTTTATGTGTGAAGGAGTCCTGAAACCAAAACATTTGTGATGACTATCTTCACTACAGCCACCTTTAGAAATATCCAGGGGAGGGGGTCTGATAGTGGAGCACAAACATTACCAAGTGCTGATATGCAGGTTCCTGTTTGCAGGGGTAAGCTTCCCAGTTAGTGAAGCAGTTCTGCAGGTGTCTCTCTTTGTCTCTTCCTCTCTATCTCCTCATTCCCTCTCAATGTCTCTATGTCTCTATCAAGAAAGGAAAGACAGAAGGAAGGGAGGGAGGGAGGGACAGAGGGACAGAGAAAATGGCCACCAGGAGCAGTGGATTCATCAAGCAGGCACCAAGCCTCAACCTTTATGGTAATTTAAAAAATATATTTTTAGTTAAAAAATATCCTGGATAAATTCAGATCTTAAATATTTACAGTATTTTAACAACTTGATGTCAATGCTAAACATATTTTTTCTGCTTGCATCTCTATACCTGCTTACATTCTAATCTTGTTTTCAGCCGATTTGAGAAACTGATGAATAATAATGAAAGTCTCAGATTGTAAAGTAATCAATGTAGACTCAAGCACCTTCTTCATCTCAAAGCCCTAAAATACTTAGTTCATCTGACTAGTACTTGATGGATGGATTGATGACTAAAGCTAATTGCTCTCATGGAGAAAGGAACTACACGGTGCCTTTGATACTCTACAGGTAGACCTGCTGTTGAGTTTCATGCCTAACACGGCAGAACACAGCCCCAGTTAAGGTCAGATGCACTCAGCCCCAGATGTGCAGTGATTAAATATTCATTTCTTTGCCGTGGCCCTGACCCTGTCCAGACGTGAGTCATCATAAGACCCAGCTCAGCAATATGTCTCATGCCCTACTCTTCTTTCCCAGACATTAACCTACACTGAGACTCATTTATTGACATTAAGTTGGAGTGTTTGTCATTTCACCCATTTCTGCCTCTTGATTATCATCTGTACTAAACTTCTATCTTACTTCATCATATATATTTGTTCTGTTTTTCCTACAAAATCTTGAGTTTCATGAAGATTCTCACAGGTCTAGTGAGACCTACAGATGCTAGAATAGTGCTAAGTACATTGTTATCACTGCTACTTTAAGAATGTACAAACTGAAGGGGCAGGGGAGTAGAGCACATACATTTTCACATGCAAGGACCTAGGATCTAGCTGCAGTCTCTACCTATATGGGGGAAGCTACAGGAGCAGTGAAGCAGTGCTGCAGGTATTCCTCTCTCTCTCTCTCTCTCTCTCTCTCTCTTGCCACCAAGGTTATCGCTGGGCACAGTGCCAGCCTTCCCCCCCCCCTTTTTCTTTCTATTATTTGACAGGACAGAGAGAAATTGAAGGGAAAGGAAAATAAGGAGGGAAAGATAGGCACCTGCATACCTGCTTCACCACTCATGAAACTTCCCCCTGCAGGTGGGGAATGGGGCTCGGGCCCTGCACATGGTGATATGTGCGCTTAACCAAGTGTGCCACTGCCTGGTCCCCTGTTATTATTACTACTACTTATTAGATAGGCCTGAAAGAAACTGAGAGGGGAAAGGGAGACAGAGATAGAGAGATAAAGATACACACCTGAGGGGGCTGGGCGGCAGCACAGCGGGTTAAGCACACATGGTGCAAAGGGCAAAGACCTATGCAAGGATCCCGGTTCAAGCCCCCAGCTCCCCACCTACAGGGCCGTCACTTCGCAAGCGGAGAAGCAGGTCTGCAGGTGTCTGTCTTTCTCTCCCCCTCTGTCTTCCCCTCCTCTCTCGATTTCTCTCTGTCCTAACAACAACAGCTATAACAATAATAACAACAACAAGGGCAACAAAATGGGAACAGTAATCTCCAGGAGCAGTGGATTCGAAGTGCTGGCACCAAGCCCCAGCAATAACCCTGGAGGCAAAAAAAAAAAAAAAATAGACACTTGAAAACCTGCTTCCCTGCTTGTGAAGCGTCCCCCTGCAGGCAGGGAGCAGGGGCTTGAATCTGGGTCCTTGTGCTTGGTAGTATGTGCACTTACCTGCTGCACTGCCGCTAAGCTCCCTCTCTCTCTTTTTATCTCCCCCTCATCTCTCAATTTCTTCTGCCCTAGCAAATAAAAAAATATATTTTTAAAAAAGGAAAAATGGATGCCAAGATCAGTGGATTCATTATGCAGGCACCAAGCCCCAGTGATAACCCTGATGGCCAAAAAAAAAAAAAATCTTTTTTATAAAAATGATTCGGGTGCATTACTACATCACACAGACATTGTTTTATCATTTATATGTAAACTAGGGGAGGCCTCTGTTTTATTATCTCTATCTTATTAATAAAGGCTTTACAATTAGCACCCTAAGGTTACCAGGTAGTCAGGGTGCAGACCTGTGTCTTGTGAGACCACATTCTATGTTTTCCTCAATGTATCACGCTCCGATTTCCTAATAGGTACTTGTTTAATTCACTTGAAAAAAATAGCACTGAGAAATACAACAGGAATAAATCATGATTTATTCCTGATTCCCACTCAAACACTAATCTTTCTCCTTGAGGTATTAGTTGTTAAGAAGGTTCTTTCATGTGCTAGCTAATCCTGTGTAACTCCTTTGAAAGATTGTATAAGTTAAGTATTGCAAAACTTCTGTTTCCTTTTTTCTGGTCTTTGTAGCTAATTGGCAGCTGACTGAAACTGTGCTTTCCTAGCAAAAATGAAAGAAAACATTATGAGATGATTCAGTAAATTGAAGCTACATCTATAAAATGAATTATGATTTACAACCTTCATCTTTTGCTCATTTACTTAACAATCCCATAAGCCTATTACTAAGCTCATATTATGAGCAGAACTACATTAATGCTACAGAATCTTACAATAAACACAAAGTCAATATAACCCTGCCATTAAGGAGATTATCATTTCATAGTTAAAATGACATTTCTAAAAAAAATTATAAGGTATTGGGGAGTGTAAGTTAGATCAATATGAATTATTTATGGAGGTGATGAAGAAGTACAAGGTAAATAAATATACAGAGTTCTTACTAAAGAGAGAAATCATTTCAGGAATATTTTATACAATAGTTGTCCTAAAAGAAAAGTGTCATGAGATAGGTCTGAAAAATAAATATAGGCTATAGTTTGGGAATATAGCCTCTATCTGTAATCCCCAAATGACCCCCTTATGGCGGTCCTTGCACTTTGCGCCACCTGCGCTTAACCCACTGTGCTACAGCCCGACTCCCTATCCCCCAAATAATCATACAGTCAGAACAAAAGCAGTGTCTATCCTTCGCAAATGAAGCCACAAGATAGGTCACCTTGCTTCCCATAACCAATCAGCTGCCACTGCTAAGCCCCTTTCTACAGAGAAACTCTGGAGCCCCTTCAGGTTGGTAGAGTATTTCAGGGAAAGGGATGCCATCAGAACTGGAGAAGTGAACCCCTCTACCTTCCATACACCTTCTCCTAGGGGGCCCAGGGACAATTACCCAGAATACTGCATTCCTCTCAGAGCTCATCTCTGAATAATCTGCTGTATTCTCTCTTCTGATGGCCTTTCTTTCCAAGGGTCAAGCCCTCAGGACTATTCCCAGCTTTATTTTTCTGTTTTGTTGCACTGAGCTTAGATTAATAGGAATCCTGCTGAGTTCGTTAGGACACAGACTGAACCCTCTTGTTGCAACATTGATATATTGCAATTCATCAAGCAAGTTACTGCTGGAAGGTGCATGTGATGAATTCCTTGGATCATACTATATGATGAGCTAGAAATTCAAGCTGTGTATGAAAACCCTGCTACAGTTTTCAATGTTTCACCACAAAGAAGAGAGAAGACAGCACATGAGTACCTTAAAATTTAGAACACAGTAAGACCAGACCATAAAGTCTTTATAAAAACTATTTCCCTTTCTTTCCTTCTTTCTCCTTTTCTTTCTTTCTTTCTCTTTTTTTTTTGCAGAGTTTAAAATAAACCCATAACTTGCCCAAATAATAATTTTCAGATTTTGATAATACTTGAGAAGACAAAAATAACACCAAGTCTAAAATACCACTCTTCTAAGATTGATGAATAACACAAGAGAAAGAAATAAAAGAGAGAGAGCTCAAGCTTCATATTCTGGCTCATTCAAGCCTTTCCCGCTACAAGACAAGTTCTCAAGATCTTCCCGCACAGTCATCACCGCCCAGCTATCATCCACATTGGTCTCCAGCTCCCACTGATTCTGTGCTCGGAGAAACTAAGATGGAACTTTCAGAAAGCAAACTGGCGTCTGTTCAGTGATCTTACCAACAAATCTATTCCTGCAATTCCAATTAACTCTATCCCCTCTGAAGATTCCTACAGGCGCTTCCGCCAAGCCATCTTCAAAGCAGCTTCCCAAGCTATTCCTCGTGGGAGACGTGCTAACTATACGCCTTGTCTTGATGCTGAATGCGAGCAACTACTAAAGCAGTATGATGAGTCGGGCGACCCAGATGTGGCTGACCATCTCATTGCCTCCCTGGATGCAGCACACCAAGCCCGCTGGCAACAACTCACGGAAAGTCTGAACTTCACCCACTCAAGTAGGAAGGCCTGGAAGCTTCTTCATAGTCTGGGTGCCGGTAGCCAACCCTCTCCCGTCTCCCATCCTCCCGTATCTCCAAACTCAGTGGCCAGTCACCTAACTCAAGTTGGACGTGCTAAGATCGACCCAGTCTGGAAAAGAGAAATTTCCCATGAGTGGTCATCCCACTTCCGTTTATATTGTCCATCTCCAAAACTCTCTCCCTTTACACTGTCTGAACTGGAAGACACTTTGAAGAGGGTTAAACTGGGAACGGCTGCTGGCTATGATAACATCACCCCAGAACTCATTCTTAACTTGGGCTCCGCAGCAAAGAAGTGGCTCACTACATTCCTGTCCCACATCTTGGAATCCGAATCGATGCCCAAAATTTGGCCTCGTGCAAAGATAATAGCAGTTTTGAAACCAAAGAAAGACCCAACACTGGCCGCCAGCTATAGACCAATTTCTCTCTCCTCTCCGTGTGTTACAAACTCCTTGAGAGGCTGCTTCTGTCACGTGTATTTCTCCTCTTACAGAGAAATTCCTATCACCCGCCCAAGCTGGTTTCCGCCCAGGAAGATCTACCTGCGAACAAGTCCTGGCCCTCTCAACTTACATTGAAAATGGATTCCAGAAGAATTTAAAGACGGGTGCTGTCTTTGTTGATCTCACAGCAGCCTATGACACGGTCTGGCACCGTGGTCTCCTAGTCAAGATCTCAAGATGCCTGCCTCCATGGGTGGCCAACACTGTATCATTTCTTCTCCAAAACAGAAGATTCCAGGTGCATCTGGGTGACAAGTCTAGCAGACGGAGACTTGTCTCAAGTGGCCTCCCCCAGAGCTCTGTTCTGGCTCCTACGCTATTTAATATTTACATCAATGACCTTCCAGAAACTTCTTCAAGGAAGTTCATCTACGCCGGTGACATCTGCTCTGCAACTCAGGCATCCAAGTTTGACATCCTCGAGGAAACACTCACGAAAGACATGTCTCTGATATCTGATTACTGTAAAAAATGGCGACTAATTCCTAGCACTGCAAAAACGGTATCATCTGTTTTCCATCTACACCATGCCTCGGCCTCGCGTGAGCTTAATGTGCAGCTTGGCGGTACGAGAATCCGGCATGAAGCCCAGCCAGTCTATCTTGGCGTTACTCTCGATCGCACTCTGTCATTTCACGAACATCTCATAAAAACTGCAGCAAAGGTGGGCGCGAGGAATAACATCATTGCAAGACTGGCCAGCTCCTCATGGGGCGCGAGCGCTTCCACACTACGATCATCATCTCTGGCATTATGCTATTCCACTGCAGAATACTGTGCCCCAGTATGGTTCTGTAGCCCCCATGTCCACTTGGTCGATTCCAAATTATATTCCTCCATGAGGATAATTTCTGGAACCATCCGTTCTACCCCGGTTCCATGGCTGCCAGTTCTTAGCAACATCGCCCCGCCAGATATTCGTCGGGATGCGGCATCATCTAAGTTCATTTCCCACGTCTACGCTCGACCGGACTTGCCAATATACGCGGATATCTTCTCCCACCCTGTCCAACGCTTGACGTCTCGTCACCCAATCTGGTCCCCTACGCCTACACTGAACTTCTCTGTTCCAGACTCTTGGAAACAGAGTTGGCAGTCAGCTGAGGTAAAGAACAAACACCTCATCACAGACCCCTGCAAGCGTCAACCCGGCTTTGACCTAGCACGTTATGATTGGGCCCTCCTCAATCGCTATCGAACAGGCCATGGCTGGTGCGCCGCTATGTTCCATCGCTGGGGAGCCAGAGATGACCCGAACTGCCCCTGCGGCTACAGACAAACTATGACCCACATAGTCAACGACTGCCACCTCTCCAGATTCAAAGGAGGTCTCGAAACTTTACATCAGGCTCAACCTGACGCTGTTGACTGGCTGCGGAAGAAGGGCAAACGCTAGAAGAAGAAGATTCTTGCTCATGACATGCCATAGATGGAACTTTAAAGTCCTATGACCTAGCCACCTCCCAGAAAGGCTAAAATATTGAAACTATACTTGAATTTATTCAAATAATGTAAAAAAGAAAGAAAAAATATAGAAAGAAATGAAGGAAGGAAGGAACGAACGAACGAACGAACGAAGGAAAGAAGGAAGGAAAGAAGGAAAACCCTCAGTGTTCATCATTTAACTGAGTAGTTTAGTGGCTTGAGCACCAGGGACTCTATCACTTCTATTCATGTCATGATAAATGTGGTGTTCTAGGAAGCTGTGCTGGGGAAGAGCTGCCTGCCTGTGAGCCTGAGTTATGCAGGCAAATGCTACATCCTCACTTTCTAAACACAGCAATATTTCTTTTTCTTTTTTTTTTTTTTGCTTCCAGGGTTATTGCTGGAGCTCAGTGCCTGCACTACGAATTCACTGCTCCTGGAGGCCATTTTTTCCATTTTTGTTGTTATTGTTATTTTTGTTGTTCTGATTGTTATTATAATATATAATGTAATGTTGGTGTTGGATAGGACAGAGAGAAATCAAGAGAGGGAGGGAAGACAGAGAAAGGGAGAGAAAGACACTTGCAGACCTGCTTTACCACTTGTGAAACGACCCCCCACCCCTGCAAGTAGGGAGCCAGAGGCTCGAACCGGAATCCTTTTATGGGTCCTTACACTTCATGTCATGATACTGCCCAGCCTCCCCCCAGCAATATTTCTACACATCTGAAATAGGGGGCTAGGCTCATAGGTAACATTTCTTGTTTGAGCTTTCAGAAAGAACCACTCCAGAATCTGCCCCCACTCAAATGAATTAGAAGACAACAGGTAATATATTAGAGATAAGGTTTATAATGTGGGACAGACTGATTTTAATTGTAAACAAACTTCTGCATGAGCATGAAGCTAAATATGCAGTCTAGAAAAGAATTATTTTCTGGTAGAAGATAGCTCACCCAATAGAGTGCACACTTTATCATGTGTGAGGACATTGATTCATGCCCCTGGCCATCACATGAGAGCACTATGCAAATAGGAAGCATCACAAGCAGTGGACTGGTAATTGTGGTATCACTCTTATCTCTCTTTCTTTCCCCCTCCCTCCCCTGTCCCTTCTCCCATCTCTCCCTCCATCTCTTTCAATTTCTAACTAGAAAAAAGAAGAGTCCAGGTTAAGCTCACGTGGCGCAAAGTGCAAGGACTAGCATAAGGATCCCAGTTTGAGCCCCCGGCTCCCCACCTGGAGGGAAGTCGCTTTTCAGATGGTGAAGTAGGTGTGCAGGTGTCTATCTTTCTCTCCCCCTCTCTGTCTTCCCCTCCTCTATGTATTTCTCTCTGTCCTATCTAATGACAATGACATCAATAACAACAACAATAATAACTACAACAACGATGAAAAACAACAAGGGCAACAAAAAGGAAAATAAATAAATAAATAAATAAATATTAAAAATTTTTAATTAAAAAAAAAAAGAAGAATCCCCTGGGAGTGGTGGAGTAGTGCCGCTTGGGAAGGACACAGATGCTTATACTTCATAAGACCTTGAGCATTTCTTCAAATTTCATATATTGACTAGGACAGAAAGCAAAGCTTAATATCTTTTTTGGATAGTTAGCATCACAGGACTGAAACAAAAGTTCATGAATTCATACGTAACGTCACTCAATATTGTTTTATTTTCTTTTCCAATAACTCACCACCAAGGTGAAGAAAGGTTGGGAAGGTTTCTTTTCCTATCAGTTCTCTGCTTTGTTTTGCTGTGAGAAGTGAGTCCGAGCCTGCGGGAAAATTGATAGATTTATTTAATGAAGACAAAAGGTGAAACTGTAAAACTTTATTTGGCCTAGTTTTATTTCAGACCAGACATATTTATACTATGCTATTAATTCCAAACATTCAGGATTTCAGCCCTGGTTGTACACTAGATTCTCTGGGTGAGCAGGTGTGGGGCGGGGCGGGTGGGGAGAGAGGAACCTAGGTGCTGAGTATGAAGTATTCCCTTTTAAAATACCTGTGTGGCCACAAAGAACAATGTCTAACTACAAGTAACTTTGACTTTGAGATTACAGAATGAAAAAAAAAAAAACATGGATTCACCAGTGTGTGTGCCTTACACTGAACGTGACCCAGGTTGGAGCTCTATCTCTATTGTAGGAGTTTCTGTGGGTCTGGAAGAAGCTATAGTGCTCTTGTCTCACTTTCTTTTTGTCTATTGGAAAAGAAACGTGTCCAGGAGAGTGAAATTTTTATGTGTGAGGTCCTAAATCCAGAAGAAAAAAAAAGAATGCAAAAGTATCAAGGTTAGAGCATCATGGAAGAGTAAATGTGTGTTGCACACATGTGTGTGCACTGTAAGTAGGACAAATAAATTCTCTGGTTATTACCCTCCCCTTGAAAGCTGAAAACTTACTATTATCTCGTTAAAAATTCTACCTCCCTAGAGTGAGGTAGTGGTGTACCTGGTTTAGCATATATGTCACCATGCACAAGAACCCTGGTGCAAGGTCCTGGATCCCACCTGCAGGGGGAGAGCTCCACAGGTGGTGAAGTAATGCTGCAGGTGTCTCTCTTCCTCTCTGTGTCTTTTAATTTTTTTAATTATTTTTATCTATTTAATGGATAGAAACAGCCATAAATCAGGAGGTATGAGAGAGACAGAAAGGAAGAGAGACACCTGCCACACTGCTTTGCCACTCACAAAGCTTTTGCCTTGCAGGTGTGGACCTGGGGCTTGAACCTGGGTCCTAGCACATTGTAATATGTGCGTTCAACCAGGTGTGCCACTACCTGGCCCCCCCTCCCTCTCTATCTCTTCGTCCCCTATCAATTTCTCTGTCTCTATCCAATAAATAAGTAAATAATTTTTTTAATTCTATCTCCTAAATCCAAATGCTGATCACTTCGAGAATATCATCATTTTCCCAAAGAAAAGGAAAGAGAAAAGAAAAGGCCACAGGGAGCAGTGCCTTAGTAGTGCAGATATCTAGCCCCAGACCTGGAGGCAAAAATAAGTCCATAAATTAGCTTTTCTTTCACAGCCAGTGTTTCTGAGTTAAGGTCATTTAGTCAGGTTGAGGTAAGCTAAGATGCTATTAGAGGTACAAACTTTAAATGCAAAGACTAAACAGGACCCCCAAATGAAGACACAAACCAAAGTCTTCGTATTCCTCACATTCCTCAGCATTTTCCATTCATTTAATTGAGTTTTAAAGGAAAAGGAAAAAATGCATATGGAGACCCAATACGGATATTAAATTTTTACTGCTATCTTCCACTCTTCAAAAAATATATGATAAACAAAAATGTGTGCTCATCTAGCTCAAAATACTGCCTGTTTGCTCATAAAGAAAAGTGCTTTAGATGCAGAATTTCAAATGTGAGGAGATGTCAGGTCTCCAAATGCAGCTATTATCAAACAAAGCAGCCAGAAAATTAATGCAATAGAGATGGCTGTGACTGTAATCGTGGGTATCATTCAGAGACTTCATCTCTCTTGATAGGAGCAGGGTTTTGAACTGCATAGTATACACACAAAGTTTTTGTTGTCATTGCTGTTGTTGTTGTTGGATAGGACAGAGAGAAATTGAGAGAGGAGGGGAGACAGAGAGGAGGAGATAAAGACAGACATCTGCAGACCTGCTTACCGCCTGTGAAGCAACCCCCCTGCAGGTGGAGAGCAGGGGGCTCAAACCAGGATCCTTATGCCAGTCCTTGTGCTTCACACCATTTGCACTTAACCTGCTGCACTACCGCCCAACCCCCGTATACACACAAATTTTATCTAAGTATTCTAGTTCTTTGACAAAAAAAAAAAAGTTACCCTTGTTTAGAGTGCTTTAACAAGCTAGTTCTACTTTTTGAAAACTCTGCTGACTCCCTACCATGAGGGAGGCATTGAGAAAAAGCAGTAGATAAGAGTATTCAGGATATTTTTGACATGTGTGAAGAGGAATGTGTGATTAAAAGGACTAATCAATTGGATTCTCCCCCTTCAAGCTAAGTTTCTCCTTTAAACTACCAATCTGTGCCTTGTGGCTACATACATACATGGCTCTTCAGCCCATATAGATGAAAGGGAAAAATTCTACTTTTGTAAATTGAACACCACCCTCCCTTTCCCTTTCTAATCACAGAAACTGAGCTATTCTGATGGTGTGCATGCGTGTGTGTGTGTGTGTGTGTGTGTGTGTGTGTGTGTGTTTCATAAACAAGGACACTCTCTTGAACTCCAGATATCTTGAGAATCTGACATTTTTAGGTAATCCCACATTCAGCTTAACTGAAAATTTCCATTTATATACACCACCAGTTCATAAATAAATAAGGTGAAAGGCTCTTGAGGCAGTGATTTCCTTTGCATTGATCTGGAAAATGTGTAACTAAGACTGCAAAAACAAAGCAATATACTTCTTTTAGGTAGTTGACACATTATGTGTATCATGACTAGTAGCAAGACAACACACTGGAAAAAGTAGTCAACCATCTTAGCTGTACAAATTTAAAATTGACATCCTTTGTCATCATAGCAGAAGTTAGTAAGTAACCATATATCTAACCATATATTCACTCTTAACCATATATCTAAT
Organism: Erinaceus europaeus; assembly: GCF_950295315.1. Taxonomy (NCBI): domain Eukaryota; kingdom Metazoa; phylum Chordata; class Mammalia; order Eulipotyphla; family Erinaceidae; genus Erinaceus; species Erinaceus europaeus. The sequence goes on along the minus strand of NC_080168.1, from coordinate 78,582,209 downwards.
AGCCTATACTCAAATGAACTTATTTTTCTTAAGATCTATCATATTAAAATCTAGTATATATGAGCAAAGCAAATACAAGAAAATCTAGTTAATGCATTTAATCTGAATATCTTCAGAGAAAATGCTTGCATTTATCTAGCCATGGTAAAACCTCTGTACTAAGCACTTCCCTGAGGATTCTGCACTTCTTTTTTATAATAAATTTTATTTACTTTATTTTAATGAGAAATAAGAGAGAGGCAGAGAGAGGAAGGGGGTAAGAGGGGGAAAGAAATAGATCCAAGCACTGCTTGAATCTGGCTTATGATAGTGCAGGGAGTTAAAGCTGGGAGCTCAGAACCTCAGTCATAAGGTTTTGCATAACCATTAAACTATTTCCCCATTCTTATCCTGTACTTTTTATTCATTCTAACCCCACCACACCCATGGAGGCATGTTGGTGGCATCCTCTTTTTTTTCCTTTTCTGTTAGTGATTTAATATTGATTGACAAAACTGTAAGATAATAGGGGTGGAATTCCATACAGTTCCCACCACCAGAGTTCCATGTCCCATCGTCTCCACTGGAAACTGCAGTAGTTCTCCCAAGATCGATCTGGGCTGATTCTATAACTATGTATACCTATGTATATGTATTTTCCCCATTTTCCCCCAGTAGTCCTTCACTTCCTTTCTAGTTCACCCTTACACCTACTACTACTTGCAGGTGTCTTTCCTTTTTCCTCTTCTTTCTCAGATAAGAGAAACTGCCTAGTTCCTCTGGTGTTTTCCAGATTCTCTTCCCTTTTAAAGCAAGATTCCCAGTGACAAATCCTTCAGGTCTTTGTGGATGAGGGTACAAGCCCTTTGATTTACTTCCCCTACAGTTTATCCCTCTAGAAGTATGGAGCAAAATCCTTTGTGGGGTGCAGAAGGTGGAAGGTCCGACTTCTGTAACTGCTTCCCACTGGACCTGGATGTTGGTGGGTCAATCCATTTCCCCAGCCTATTTCTATCTTTCCCTAGCAGAGCAGGGCTCTGGAGAGGTGGAGGGGGGGTGTGTAGCTCGGTGGTAGAGCACATGTTTAGCACCCTCTTATTACAGATAATGAATTGAGTTGTACAGGGATGAAGTAACCCCCCTGTGGGCACAGGATTAGGACATCAATCCAGGTCTGTCTCATGCCAAAGCTGTTATTCTAATGAAAGAGCAAATACATCTTTCACAGCTACATGTTTAAACACCTGGAAAAGAAAATATTCTTCTTTTAAAAAAAAATCACATCTTGGGGGCTGGGTGGTAGCACAGCGGGTTGAGCACAGATGGCGCAAAGCACAAGGGCCAGTGTAAGGATCCTGGTTCAAGCCTCTGGCTCCCCACCTGCAGGGGGAGTCACTTCACAAGTGGTGAAGCAGGTCTGCAGGTGTCTATCTTTCTCTCCTCCTCTCTGTCTCCCCTCCTCTCTTGATTTCTCTCTGTCCTATCCAACAACAGCAGCTATAACAAATACAGCAAGGGCAACAAAGTAGGAAAACATGACCTTCAAGAGCAGTGGATTCATAGTGCAGGCACCAAACCCCAACAATAACCCTGGAGGCAAAAAAAAAAAAGTCACATCTTAACATTTACAATCAAGAGTTTTCTGAAAGATAAAAAACAAAACTGTTGTATATCCAAAGTCTCAAAAGAGATTTCTCTTGGAGTTACTGCTCTTCCAACTCTTCTTGGCTCACAGAATGTTCCCGACAAGAGGCCAGGGACAGAGAAAAGTGAAGGAAATGAGAATCGTTAATGCACTCAGTGTCCTTAAGAACAGCTATGATGTCATTTTTCTTCACCTTCCAAGAATACTGGGAATGACACTGTAGGGATCAGAGACAAATAGTTATCAATTAGGCCTGTGAAGTTAATGGCAAGTATCATCTAGACAGATTTGTGTTAAAAGTCCCATTAGTGGGGACACAGAACTCTGGTGGTGGGAAAAGTGTGGAATTATATCCCTGTTATCTTATAATTCCATAAATCACTAATGAAAATGTTACATTCACTCAGGTTAATGTCCTGCATTTCAAAGATTACTAGGAGGTGGCATGAGCCTAGAACAGTTGGTTGTATGGAGTTGCATTTTGTTTTTAGTATGCCTAAGTTTGAAAGAAACTTTTTCCAGATAAAGAGCAAATGTAAGGCACTATGCTCTTGACTAGGTTCTAATCACATTTAGATACTAAGGGATGATCAGAAGTTATCAGGGCACTCCCTTTGTGCAGTTCTACTAGTTCTGAAACATGGGCAAGAGTTAGAAACTTTGTTTTGAGCCAAGGAGGTAGCCAAATGTGTTAGAGAATCAATGCTGGGTTCAATATCAGCACTATCATAAGCCAGAGCTGCACAGTGCTTTTCTTTTTCTTTTCTTTCTTTTTTTTTTTTTTGGAGAGAACATGGTTTAATTAAAGGCAAAGCTGATTTCAGCAGCTGCAGGTCTTGCACAGACAGACCAAAACAAAACAAAACAAAACAGAAAAGGAAACACAAAAGAAAGTTTACTACACAAAATCAGTTTCCTGATGAAGATCCTCCTCTCCCTTGCACAGTGCTTTTCTATCTATCTATCTATCTATCTATCTATCTATCTATCTATCTATCTCTATCTCTACACAGTGCTTCTCTCTCTCTATCTCTATCTCCATCTATCTATCTCACACAATGATGAGATGAGATGAGATAAGATAAGATAAGATAAGATCAGAAAAGATAGGATAGTAGAGACACTATCCATCAATCTTTAGAAACTGTTTTGACTTTTTCCCAGGGAGCCCCTTTGGTGTCTACACTTATACAAGTATTTGTTTTCTTTTTCTGTTCCAGTCATCCCAATTCTTCTTTTATGGCTTATTGCCTTGGCCTATTTCAGACCAGTAAAGAAAGACACATCACTCCTCACCAAACTGTACAAAAGTGGCAGTATTCTATATATCTCCTTCAATAAGGTCATATCACCATGGAAGATAAATTAGCAATGCTTAGAGGCTAAGTGTCGCTTTTACTCATTTATATTCCCTCTTGCGCATAAATCCTATTCCTGAAGGAGATTTCAAGTTCTCCAAAAATTCAAGTGATACGACAGATGACCTAGAGGTCATGCTCCCATATGTTGTTTCATTGTGTACTTAGCTCAAGTATTTGTCAATAAACATGTTTACTTGCTTTTTATATTATATTTTTTAAATTAATTTGTTGGATATAAACAGAGAGAAACTAAGATGAAAGGGGGAGATAGAGAGGAAGAGAGGAAGAGAGACACTTGCAGCACTGCTTCACTACTCAAGAAGCTTTCCCCCTGCAGGTGGAGATCAGGAACTTGAACCCAGGTCCTTGCACATTGTAAAATGTGTGCTCAGTCGAGTGTACCCCACCCAGTTCCTACTTATTTTTTCCCTTTGTTATCCATCCCGATGAATACTCTAACACACACACACACATACACACACACACACGTATACAGAGTTAGTTTTTATACCAGAGCACTGCTCAACACTGGCTTATGGTGGTGCTGGAGACCCAATGTGGGACATCAAAGCTTCAGGCATGAAAGACTTTTGCATAACCATTATGCTGCCTCCCAAGCCCAAGAAAATATAATAACCTTTATGGGATAATTGGATGCTACACTTACTGACTCTATTTCCAGTAATAATAAGGAAACATTAACTTTCCATTTAGGAGTAAGAATGGGATTGTTACAATACTATATATTTTTTAATGCATAACTTGTATGGTTACTGACCCCATGAACAAGAATACATACATTTTTTTCTTTATCATTGTTAATTTTTCATATTTTCCAAATTTTCTATAACAAAAATGTAGTTGATAGTTCTATAGATTTTTTATAAATCATGCTCATGATATGTCAGGTTAGAAAAGAGTTGTATAATGGCATATAAAATTTCAATTCATGTTTAAAAGTGTGTGATAGGGAGTCGGGCAGTAGCGCAGCGGGCTAAGCGCACGTGGTGCAAAGCGCAAGGAAACAGCATAAGGATCCCGGTTCGAGCCCCCAGCTCCCCACCTGTAGGAGAGTCGATTCACAGGCAGTGAAGCAGGTCTGCAGGTGTCTATCTTTCTCTCCCCTTCTCTGTCTTCCCCTCCTCTCTCCATTCTCTGTCCTATCCAACAACAACGACACCAATCATAGCAACAAAAATAAAACAAGAGCAACAAAAGGGAATAAATAATAAATATTTTTTAAAGTGTGTGATATATCCACTGTGTGTATATGTTTAAAATAAACAGTATCTACTAAATAATGATGGCTACATCTAGGTAGTGGAATGAGTGATTGTGTGTGTGTGTGTGTGTGTGTGTGTGTTCTCTTCAATTAATATGTATAATAGAAAACAGAGCATGAAAAAATAAAGCTAGGTTTGCTTATTTTTATCTATTATTGAAATATTATCTATCTAGGCTAATATAACATGTAAGTAGAAGATATAAAGGGCCAGGTGGTGGTGCACATATTACCAAGCTTGAAGACACAGACTCAATCCCCAGCACCCCCATGTGGTAGGGGAAGCTTCAGAAATAGAAAAATGATGCAGATATCTTTCTTTCTCTTTCCTACTCTCCCGCTCCCTTTCCATCTCTCTTTCTGACTCCATCATTAAAAATGGGGGGAGGGGGAAAAGGTAGGGGCAGGCAGTAGCACACATGCCGCAAAGCACAAGGACCAATGCAAGGATCCCAGTTTGAGCCCCCAGCTCCCCACCTGCAGATGTCACCTCACAAGCAGTGAAACAGGTCTTCAGGTGTCTTTCTCTCCCCGTCTCTGTCTTCCCCTCCACTCTTTCTTTCTTTCTTTCTTTTTTATTTATTTATTTATTTTTGAGAGAGGAACACCAAAACACTGCCCAGCTCTGGCTTTATGGTGGTGCGGGGGATTGAACCTGGGACTTCAGAGCCTCAGGCATGACAGTCTCTTTGTATAACCATTATGCTATCTACCTCCACCCCCTCTCTCAATTTCTCTGTGTCCTATCTAACAACAACAACAGCAGCAACAAGGGCAACAAAATGGGAAAAATAGCCTATAGGATTTGTAGTGCAGGCACGGAGCCCCAGCAATAAGCCTGGAGGCAAAAAAAAAAAAAAAAAGAAAAAGGGGAAAAGGTTTTTTAAATATATGATATAATATATAGCTTATAAGATAAGTAAAGAAGCCTAATGGAATTTTAAACTCTCAGTGAAGTCTATATTAAATTCAGGGAGGGAAAAAAGGTAGAGAGATTGTCAATCTCATACAAGTACAGCTTTGGTTTTAGATGTAGTGAGGTTTATGCAGAGGTAAAGGTGCGCTATTGTAATTAACAAATGTATTTATTATTGTAAACCAATACTAAAGCAATACAATACTCATTATTTGTTAAGCTTTTTAATAATGTTGAAAATTAATAAATAATGCTGATATAAAATCCTTTTTACTATGACCATTATGTCACTAGGTGACATAATGTCACACCCTTGTCTTTATGTACTCAATCCCTTAGTAAATCAGGTTTCACTTTTTGTCCAACTCCAGGTATATCCATGCCAATACCAGTCTTCGGGCTACAGGATGACTCCAAGGTCTTTAAAGAAGGGAGTTGTCTACTCGCCGATGATAACTTTGTCCTGATTGGCTCTTTTGTGTCATTTTTCATCCCCTTAACTATCATGGTGATCACCTACTTCCTAACTATCAAGTCACTCCAGAAAGAAGCTACTTTATGTGTGAGTGATCCTGGCACACGGGCCAAGCTATCCTCATTCAGCTTCCTCCCTCAAAGTTCCCTGTCTTCAGAAAAGCTCTTCCAGAGATCAATCCACAGGGAGCCAGGTTCCTACGGCAGGAGGACTATGCAGTCCATCAGCAATGAACAGAAAGCCTGCAAGGTGCTGGGCATCGTCTTCTTCCTGTTTGTGGTGATGTGGTGCCCCTTCTTCATCACGAACATAATGGCCGTCATCTGCAAGGAGTCCTGCAACGAGGATGTCATTGGAGCTCTACTGAATGTGTTTGTTTGGATTGGATACCTCTCCTCTGCTGTCAACCCACTGGTATACACACTGTTCAATAAGACCTACAGGTCTGCTTTCTCGCGATATATTCAGTGTCAGTACAAGGAAAACAAAAAACCGCTGCAGTTAATTCTAGTAAACACTATACCGGCCTTGGCGTACAAGTCCAGTCAACTCCAAGAGGCACCAAAAAATAATTCAAAGAAGGATTCAAAGATGGCAGATAATGACTGCACTATGGTTACTCTAGGAAAACAAGATTCAGAGGATGTTCCTACAGGCAATATCAACACAGTGAATGAAAAGGTTAGCTGTGTGTGATGGGTTTGTTGTCATGGCAACCATGAAGGGCACATTGAACAAATCTTCACCGAACTGGGGATAAATTTAAAAAAAGGAAAATATGGAAAGTGGAAGACATTAGACCAGTCTAGTGGAACCAACAATAATCTATTTGCCTCATTTTATTCTGTCAATGAAAAGCAGGGTTACGTGCCACAAAATGTGCACTTCAAAAATGTTCTGACAGCATTTCAGCTGTGAGCTTTATGATACTTATTTTTAATATTGTAAATGATATGTCTTTAAAATAGATTTTATTGTATAATTACAATGAGGCCATAAATAAACCCAAGTTAACTTCTATTTTCAAATGGAAACCTTGCTACCATGTTGTAAAGTGATGGCATGAGTTGGTTACCTATTGGTGTAAATAAAAATAGCTATAAATATTGAAAAAATGGTTGAATATGATGGCCTCTTAGAACAATTATGTTTAAAACTTGTGTTACATATTTTGAACAACAGCAAGACATTAAGACCAGTGTTCTGAAATCTATATTACTAAAGTAATTTAATGAAATACTTGACAAAATTTCCAATCCTACTTTTAAATAGATTCCATTTTGAAATATTCACAACTTGCTAGCATTGCTGCATTTCAAGTTAATTCTATTCATAAGTAAAAAAAAAAAGTTTTAAACGTTATTTAATAAGTACTGTTGCTTTCTCTTCTATAACCTGTGCTTTATTCTCAATTTCCAATGTGGACTTGTTTAGTGTTTGTTCTACTGTGGTAATTATTAAAAGAGTAATTTAACATTGCCAAATGTATTTCTAGAAATTGCTTCTGCTAAAAGCACCATAGGGGTATTTGGTAACTTGCTCCTTAATGACTGCATCCTGCATGTGCTCCTCTGAGCAGTAAGCAGTATAGATGTAATTGTGTCCTGATTGAGAAAGAAACTCAAGATCTGGCTACTGACAGCAGTAGAGTCATAGGCTATCAGTGTAAAAAAATACAAGTGATTTTCCTATTGTCACCCATCAGATAAGCTGGCTTTCAGATCATAATCAAGTTCACTTATGAGACTGTTACACTTTAATCGTCTGTTGAGTGTTTACTATTTGTGAAGAAATATTTTTCTAGATACTAGAGACATAAACATAAGTAAAACACAATCTTTACCTTTAAATAAAATGACTTGATTAAAATTGTCCTTAACAGCAAATGTTAGATGACATTTTAAAATTTTTATTTATTTATTAGATAGAGATAGAGAGAAATTGAGAAGGGAAGGGAAGATAGAGAGGGAGAGACAGACACCTGCAGCCCTACCTCACCACTTGTGAAGCTTTCCCCCTGCAGGTGGGGAGGTGACTTTTTTTTAATATGAGAGAAAGGGGGAGAAAGAGAAGGGGAGAGAGAGAGAGAGAGAGAGAGGGGATGATGGCACTGCTCCATTCTGGCTTATGATAGTGCTGGGGACTAAACATGGGACTTCAGAACCTTGGGCGTGAAAGTATTTTTGCATAACCATTATGCTCTCACCCCAGTCCATGTTAACTGATTTTCAGAATCAATTCAACTTATTTCTTTATTTATTTTTACCAAGTTAAGAAACAAGTTTGTTTTAATTCTGACATTAGTTTTCTCAGTACGCTTCCTGACTGGTTGCCAATGAATAATAATTAAACCAAGGTGGGGGGTAAAGTTATAATTTTCAATTAGCTTAGAAATACACACTTCAACTTACTCCCAAACTGTATCTACCAAAGATTTGAGCAAAATTTTAGTCCCACTTCCTTCAAAATTAACTCATTTATTACTCACTGACACAAGGCTCCCTCCAAAAAGGCACTCAAGTAGTGCTTTTAGAAACTTTTGCAGGACCAGGTGGTGGTGCACATATTAACTAAATGCAAGGACCTGGTTCAAGCCCCGGCTCCCCAACTGCAGCAGGGGAGCTTCACGAACAGTGAAGCAGGTCTGCAGGTGTCTCTCTTCCTCTCCCCCTTTATCTTGCCCTCCCCTCTCAATTTTTCTGTTTCTTCTAATAAAAATTAGAAGAAACCCTGAAAAATGGCTGCTGGAAGCAGCAAATTCGTAATTCAGGCATTGAGTCCCAGTGAAAATCCTAGTAGGGGAAAAAAAATAAACATTTGCTACACAGTAAAAGTTAATTCAGTTTGATATTACTACTGACCTGCCGATAGGTTATATTGCACAATCTTACTGGAATAGATGTTATATATGTGATTATAATACTGAAGCATTTATATCCTCCGAGCAATCTTTTTTTTCCTAACCCTTTGAAAAAAATAGTTAATGTGAAAACTAGAGAATGGAGGGGATAGCACCATGTAATTTTAAAATGCATGAAGGCTACCCTAATTATATCATCATAGATATAATAAAAGGTGTTTATTTAAAAGCCGAATTTATAGTCTACCATTAATATCAAGGCTGCTTTTGAACTGAACTATTTTTTCACGATGATGCCACACACTAACTGCTAAAAATGCACATATTATAAACTCTCTGTTTTAATATATTTTGCCTTAGATTATAATTTCACATATCTCATAATATAGTAGAGAAAAATTATAGTCTCTGACCCCCATATTCTTAATCTTGATCAGAATAAACAGAAATACTGTCTGGCAGGTGTCTTCCGACAACATATATATTGCAAATGTATGTGTTTTTCTCTATATAAGTATTCAAATGTATATAGACAAACTCATCTGTATACATGTACAGACATGTTCTCATGCACTTTATTTATTTATATATTTATATGGAGGAAAAGCAAGAATGATTATTGAAAATACTGAGTATATACGCCTGTGTGCATGTTTGTGTTATGTCAATGTAATGTGAATTCATGTTCTAATGTTTCTAAGAAACTCCATTGCTGTCAAAGCAGATTAAAATGTAACAGAAGTATCACCTCTGTAAATAAACTGGAAGTTGATTTAATTTTGTGGGAAGACATTAATACAATTTTATGAGGACAGTGAAAACAATGGTCCTTATATATAGTAGATTGATATTAAATAAAATGGTGCCTTTGGGCTCTTTGTTTAGTCTGGGAACTTTCTCACTTTTTAGATACAAACTACACTCTAGAGAAACACAGTTCTCGAATGATTTATGGATCTGTGACTATGTGACTAGCTCTTAGTCAACAGTATTAAGTAGAGTAACCTTCTAGTTTACTTTGAATGGTAGATTCTTCTACATTTTAAGAAAGGAATCAAATACCATAATTAGGGGAAATTGGTTAATGCATTCCTAATCTACTTGGCCACAGTGCCATCTCATGGTCATTTTTAAAGTGCTACTGTAGCACTGTATTGAACTAAGTTACTGTACTGCTTTTGGCAAAGGGTGCTTCCCCCCTCATTTGTGCATCAATGAAATATATTTATAAAGTGTTAAATTATTCTGTGCCATATGTAACAAATACAGTAAAGATTATTTTATGTTATAGTTTTAATCAAGTCCATCCTAAAAAAATCAAAAAAGAATGAATAAATAAAGTATACTCAAAAATTGATGCGATTTTGTGAGTCCATAGCTGTGTCTATTAAAAGGAGTGGCCTCAAAATATTCAGGTTATGAAGCTGAAAACTTCAGATGTTAATCAAATATTCTGAGAGTATAAAACCTGGGTTTCCTGGGCTAAGTGAAATAGGACTTACTTAGTTGAATTATTCAGATGATTCAAATTCAAGTCCTATCTCTGATAAAGATTTCAGTTCTCTGTAGCACATACACACTCCCTGTTTGATAACTATGCATGTTTCTACACAGACTAAAGACAAAGAGAACTGCTGCTGTAAAGTACACATTTACATATGTACCTGTTGATACACATGTTCAGGTACGCTCCAGGACATGTAAAGGTACATAAACATTCATGTGTGCACATGGGTGCACACATGCAAGCTCACACGTGCACACACATTTGCACAGAATAGTTTCAGGAATTTAAGTAAATCAAGGAGATATGTTATCACATTTCCTTAATGCAACAATTCTGGTTTTCACATAGGAAAACATTTAGGAATTCAGACACTTTGCAAGTGTATTGATACATTTATGTACCAATTACCAGGTATTAAGCTGGTTGCTCTGCTTTCTTTACCTGATGAACCCTACAAGGTATATTTTCTTCCCTTTCTCAAAGATAAACTGGTATTGATAGCATTAGTGCCCAAGATGGTAAGGAATGTGGCAAAGGTAAACTGCAATCATCTGACTCCACAACAAAAATCACTTTCTCTACCCAATCTGGTACAGGATAAAAGTAATACCAAATGGTTCTGTTTCCCATCTGAGCTTCCCTGCTCACTGGTTATATGAACTAGAACAAGTCACTTCATAGCCCTGTGCTATGATTTCATAATCTCTAATATGTAAATACTAATACTTGTCCTGAAGAAGGGGCAAAGTCCTCTAAATGAGATTGTGGTTATATAAGACTACTTGATGACTTGTGAAACATTTTGATTTACAGAAAATTCTATAACTTAACTTACAACTTAAACATTATAATTGAATCCATAAAAATGATAATTTTGAAAGAAACATCTGTGGATTTTAAGATTTTATTCTAAATCAAGGACATCAATAGTAGCACCTTTTTCTCTTAAGTTTTACAGCAATGGATATTTGCCCTGTAAGAAAAAAAAAGCTGCTTTGTTAATTATTTTTAATTATCAGTGTAAGTAGCTTGCAAAAACGAACAGCTTTTCTACTAGTTGTTTGCACCCTGATTTTGGCTCTTTCATTTTCTTTTCTTTCTTCTTTTTTTTTTTTTTGTTTTGTTTTATTTTGTTTTCATATTTAACATGAGTATGTCTACCTGAGTCAACATATTGTGGGAAGCTAACACCCATATGAAGCTCCAAATTTTAGTGTAGCTCAACTGCAGCAAAAGATTGAGTAGGAAACTTAGATCCTGTTTGTAACTACTGTCAAACTTTGAACAAGTTAATATATAGTTTTCCTCAAGTCAATACAACTGTAATGAGTTAAGAGTCAACCACTTCTGCAGGAATTCTTTTCTAAGCCTGTGTTTATTTTAATGCTTCAGAATTTAGGAAGAAAAAAAAAAGAGGAGTTCACATCAGATTTTGACAAACCAAAGTACATGCAGCATCATGTGCAAAGAAAATTCCAGCATTCACAATTCACCTTGGTTTGACAGCAGGATTCCAAATAAATGACAGTTCTAATTTTTATACGGAAATCCTAATAAGAAAAATCAATTTGTTGATGACCGAAGGAGTTTCTGAGATATGAGACCAAGAGTTAGATATCAACATAAATAATTCTTATTACACTACTTTTCTCACAGCCTCTCTTCTGCTCTTGCTGCTACAAGGCACCAAGCTTCTCTTTTTCAACAGATCCTTGCCTTCCTTAAGGATGAGTGCTCCTACTTTTTAAGCTCAATGCTCTCAAAATGCTAAAAACTTAAAATTCAAAAGAGATTTAAAAATCACGGTAGAGATGTTCTTGTTTAAAGCTATACTGTAATTGAAAAAGAGCCAAGGTCATTTAAGTTTTTATTTATAATTAAGATTATGAGCTCTTAAAAGGATGTTTATTCTGGTCCACTAGAGAACATCACAATTTGTACTTCCTGTTCAACATTTACTTCAGGTATCAAAAGATAATAATATGCCATTATTCAGATGTTCTTGTCCTTGTTGGAGCAATCCTTAGTTGAATGAAACACTTCATCATCAAAGCTGTAACTAAAATCAAAGGTGGGCAAGGGGTGGGGTGGGTAGCGTACCAGGTTCAATTCCTGGCACCACAATAAACAAAAGCTGAAAAATGTTCTGGTAAACAAAAAAAACAAAAAACTAAGAAAAATCAAAGATGGGCCAAAGATACCTGCTCAAAATATTATATGAAATCACTGTCTCCTTCTTCTTCTTCTTCTTCTAGCGTTTGCCCTCCTTATGTAGCCAGTCAACAGGTCAGGTTGAAAGCTGTCAGGAGCTGCTTGTTGCTGGTTTTGAAAGTGACTGGGATCCATGTGGATTCAGTCGGCTAGGAAGGATCGTCAGTTTCCCCAATGAATGGGTACTCACGGGATGCACCACAAGAAGGTCGATCCAATGCATCCCAAACTGTCTCCTTCAATAAGTGACATCATTAAAGTTAGTAACAATATTGGAAAAATTTACACTCAATTATGTCTAAACTTCTTTCTGAGATTCAATGACTAACACATATATATGACTAACACATATACATATATATATATATGAAATACTGTATATTTCATATACAGTAAATCTCAGAAGCATGCCGCCAGTAATTCTTTCCAGCTTTGCTAAGCTAGTTATGGTTGCCGTTATCACTCATGCATGACAAATTTACACGATAAATTAATTATTATATGAGTTCTACTTATTTAGCCTAAATGATGTTTTTCTTGATGTTTCAAGTTTGATGTTTCAGTCACTATATACTTTAGTGTAAAGCAGATATATGGGGGTCATTGGAAAAATATAATAATATATTTATATATTATAATAATATAATAATATATTTTATAAAAATATAATTGGGGGAGTGGGGTGGTAGCACAGCAGGTTAAGTGCATGTGGCGCGAAGAGCAAAGACTGGCATAAGGATTTGGGTTCGAGCCCCCTGCTCCCCACTTTCAGGGGAGTCACTTCACAAGCGCTGAAGCAGGTCTGCAAGTGTCTATCTTTCTCTCCTCTTCTCTGTCTTCTCCTCCTTTCTCCATTTCTCTCTGTCCTATCTAACAATGACGACATCAATAACAACAATAACTACAACAACAATTTTTAAAAAGCAAGGGCAACAAAAGGGAAAATAAATATTAAATATATATAATTGGAATGTAGTTTAATAGGAAATTATTTTTAAATACAATGTTCAATATCATGCTCTCCAGTTTTCATTATTAATGTTCTGCATTATAATACCCATATTCACAATGGTGAAACAGTTAAAAGATGGGGAGTAAGTCAACAAAGGAATGTGTTCAAAGTTAGACTTTTTAAAAGGAAATTAAAAGAAATTAAACAATGACAAAAATCAAAATTAATCATGCCTGCATCTCTCAAAATAAATAGTACAATTGAGACAACACATGTTTAAAACCAACTTATTTAGTAGTTTGATTTCCTGGTACTCTGAGAATCAGGTATATCTATAAACTTTTAACTAAAAAATTAAGATGATGATTTTTTTAAGATTTAGTGGGAAAATATAAATTGTTACTTATTCACGACTAATTTTAAGTATGTCAAACTTAAGCAAAATAAGCATTTTAAGAATAAAAAAAATAAGATTTGTATTAAAATGTTGCAATAAAGCTATGGTCGTAGAATAACAGTAACTTCACAATCACACACCCCCCATCAACTAGATAAAGCAATAACAACTAAAGAAACAAAACTCTTGAAACCTCTCCAAACTATAACCAGGACTCCAAAAGAAATTCATTCAGTTACAGGGGGATAGGCGCTGGTGCAGCAGGTTAAGCGCACATGGCGCAAAGCCTGTAAAGATCCCAGTTTGAGCCCCCGGCTCCTCATTTGCAGGGGGGTCACTTCATAGGCAGTGAAGCAGGTCTGCAGGTGTCTATCTTTCTGTCTGCCTGTCTTCCCCTCCTCTCTCCATCTCTCTCTGTCGTATCCAACAATGATGACATCAATAATAACAATAAACAACAAGGGCAACAAAAGGAAAAAAATAGCCTCCAGGAGCAGTGGATTCCTAGTGCAGGCACAGAGTCCCAGTGATAACCATGGAGGCAAAAAAAAAAAAAAAGAAAGAAAGAAAAAAGAAACAAAAAAGAAAAGAAAAGAAATTCATCCAGCTACAGGTGAGTGCAGGCACATGTGGGAAAGGAGGTGAAAGAGAGTGAGATAGAAGCTGTTTTATTTTTTATCTTTATCTTTTGGATAGAGACAGCCAGAAATTGAGAGGAAGGGAGAGACAGGGAGGGAGCGAAACAGACACCTGCAACTTTGCTTCCCCACTCATGAAGCTTTCTTCCTGCATGTGAGGACTGGGAGCTTGAATCCTGATCTTTGTACATTGTAACATGCGCACTCAGTCAGCTGAGTAGCCACCAGGCCCCTAGAAGCAGTTCCAAAGGGTAGCTGGCACCATCTTAGAAGCTATTTAGCAGAGCACATCCTCAGTTACAGGAACGTAGGATTTTTTTAATTTTATAAGTTTTATTTATAAAAACGGAAATATTGACAAGACCATAGGATAAGAGGGGTAAAATTCCACATAATTCCCACCCCGAGAACTCCGTATTCCATCCCCTTCCTTGATAGCTTTCCTGTTCTTTAACCATTGGGAGTATGGACCCAGGATCATTATGGGGTGCAGAATGTGGGAAGTCTGGCTTCTATAATTGCTTCCCAGCTAAACATGGGCGTTGACAGGTCAATCAAAATTCAGCCTGTCTCTCGCTGTCCCCGGTGGGGCAGGGCTCTGGGGAAGTGGTGCTCCAGAACACATTGATATGACTTCAGGAGCATCTAGAAATTGAACTGCTAGTAAGTGTCTACCAGCATATCAGGAAAAATGTGATGAGAACTAAAACCACCATGTCAGTGTTGGCCTCAGCAGATACTACTCATTACAGCAAAAAAAGAAAAACAAACAGCTCCCTTTACCCCTAGGCAACAAAACTGTATTCTGCCTTCACAGGCAGTTCATTGGCCCAGTAATACATCATAGAATCCCCTCCCTCCCCAATATGATACATATGCAATCATGAAAATCCAGCAATATTGCCACAGCTCTACCTACCAGCTCACCTCTAGAAACCAAGCTTAAATGCATAAATCTAAATGGTCAAATGGCAGTTAGGACAGGAAAAGATCAGATGTACATAGATCTGGAAAAAACTGCCAGAGGCAGAGTTCAGAAAACGTGTTCTGTGTATGGTAACTGTGCTCAACCAGTACATCATTGCTCAACCCCAGAAAACTAACTCTGAAAACAATACATGAATCCAAACTAAATATCCAAACACAAGTCCAAGAATTCAATCTTTTTTTTTACTACAAGAAAGACACAGAAAATGAATATAAAGGAAACTACTGGCATTAATATTTTCATTTAGTTATTTTTGTCACTTACTGGTGCTTCACTGGGGTTTTCAGATAGAAGCCAACAAACAGACAGACAGACACGCAGAGACAGATGGGAAAACACCACAGCACCAAACCTTCTCACAGTGTGGCGGGGAACAGTAACAAACTTGGGACTCACACATGGCAAGAGGGGTACACTATCTAAGTGAGTTATTTTGCAGTCCCTAATGTACCTATAATATATACCAACAACTACTCTGTGCTAAGAATATTCATCTATATAATCAGGATAGTATGCCTCATTATAATCAATGTGAGAATAGAATTAAAATTCAGAAGCAGAGAGGGCTGGGTGGTAGCGCAGCAGGTTAAGCGCACATGGAACAAAGTGCAAGGATGGTTGTAAAGATCTGGGTTCGAGCCCCCGGGTCTCCATCTGAAGGTCACTTCACAAGCAGTGAAGCAGGTCTGTAGGTGTCTATCTTTCTCTCCCCCTCTCTTGTGCACGTAACCTGCTGCGCTGCTGCCCGGCCCCCTGTCATTAATTTTTTCATTGCCTTCTGTTTTCATCAGACGGAAAGTCAGGGGGGATCTATAAAGGACCAATTGTATGCATTTTCATTTTTGTCAAACAAATGGTCACAGCCATTCAACAATGTTCTTGTAGTGTAAAAGCAGTCATAGACAATAAGCAAATACAAAGATGTGGACTTTTTTTTTTTAGTAAAACTGGAGTTCTCGCCCTGATGCACCACAGCATCTCTCAATTTTTTTATTTTTTATTTATTTATTTTTTGTCACCAGGGTTATTGCTGAGACTCAGTGCCTGCATTATGAATCCACTGCTCCCAGTGGCCATTCTTTTCCTTTTCCTTACCTGTTTCATCCTTTTTCCCTTTATTTCCTTCTTTCTTTCTTTCTTTCCCCCCCCCCTTCTTACTTTATTTGAGAGGATACAGAAAAGTTGAGAGGGGAGGTGAAGGTAGACAGGGAGAGAGAAAGAGAGACACCTGTAAACTTACTTCACTGCTCATGAAGCTTCCCCACTGCAGGTGGGGAGAGGTGGGCTGGAAGCCAGGTCCTTAGGTGGGTCTTTGAGCATAGTATTCTTAATCTCTTAATTGGCTGAGACACCGTCCAGCCCCCTCTCTCAACTTTTAATTACTTGACCTTTTCAATATGCTATTAGAAGAGGGGTCTCACACTGGTCCAAGTTCTTCCTGTTCGGGTGGAAATTTTATTCTGAGCCCGTTGTAGTCTATGGCAAGATGTCCTTCACAATCAAATCAGCTGTGGTGGGTTATAGAGCATGTTCCCCTACTGTACAGAATGATCCTCCTGGAGAGAAGAAGAGTTTTCACACACAGGGCTAAGTACAGTGTCTAATCAGCACCTTATTTAAAAGGGAAAAGAATCTATTGACTTCCAGTTCTGGCAAGAATAATGATCTCTTTCAAATAGCACTACTATTTCTTACTTTACATTTTTACCTTCAAATACAACTATTTCTAATTTCCTGTCTATTACCTAGTCTATAAAAGAAAACCATCACACTTTAAAGGATGTCACTAAAAAGCAAGCTAGTCAATTTTCTTTTATGGTGCAATCTGAAAATAGTCATTGCTAAAAATTACAGAAGTCTTAATATAAAATCACAGAAATAAAATGGGCAAGGGATGAGCCAAATTTAGTGAGCTTCCAACACTTGCCCTGAGAATTGTGATTTGATGACCTCAAGGAGCAATCACAAATGCAACATGATTAACACCTCTATGTTTGAATCTAATATATATATAATTGACAATTCAGGAGGAAAAGTCTGTCTAGCCTCAGTAGAGGAGAAAATCATTTAGTAATTGTATTAGAAGTACTTGTCATTGGGCTGATGTAGCCCTCCAACCATCAACTACCAATGTTATGAGGATACATGTACATTTAGCTCTCAGCTTATAGTTGTGAGCACAAGGAAGCATGAATTTAATTATCTACAAAAAAGGCAGAACTGGTAAGGATTGTCCTACTTTCCAAAGAGAGGTTGGGCCATTCTACTTTGCCACTCAAGGAAAATTGATCCTGAAATAAGTGCATCCTAGAATGTTCCTAGCTGTAACCATAGACTGTGAACACAGACAGGGACTTTGAATTTATATAGGCTACTGTGCTAAATATAAATAGATATGAGCCCTAGGTCAGATCAACATGATAGTTAATTGTATTTATATATTTTCTTCAAGTTTGGGAGCTACTCTCTGCCCTTATGCAGCTTTCTAGTCCTATTCTGAATTCTGATACCATCTTCTCAGACAACATTTTTAGTCCACCTGAAGGGTAGCTATCAAGTTTCAGCAAGAACTACCAGCCATAAGCCCTTAGGAGCATACATAAAATAGACTTCCTTCTAGAAAAGACTAGCTTCTATCAACCCTAAAATACCTATTCCCATCTGCTCTATTCCTACTTTATGGTTCCTGTTCATTAAACATGCTTTTATATCTTATTGTACTGCAGCCACCAAGTTGCAGATGCTACTATGATTTCATCCTGAACTCCCTGAGAAGACGACCTCACCAATGTGTCCAGGAACCTCACATCTCCAGAGCCCTGCTCCACTAGGGAAAGACAGAAACAGGCTGGCAATATGGCTCAACCTTCCCAATGCTCATGTCCAGTGGCAAAGCTATTACAGAAGCCAAACCTTCCACCTTCTGTATCTCATAAAGAATTCTGGTCCAGGGTTTGGGCCATGGTGCACCTGGTTGAACTCGCATGCTATAATGTGCAAGGACCTGAGATCAAGCCCCCAGTCCCCACCTGTAGAGGAAAAAGCTTCATAAGTGGTGATGCAGGGTCACAGGTGTCTCTCTCTTTCTCTTCCTTTCTCTCTCTCCCATCAAACAATATCCCATAAAAGGAGTGGGGGGGGGGCAAAAATGAAGGCAAAAAGACCTCCAGAGTTAACAAGCCATAGTTATAAATTATACATCTAATCTGGCAAGATCCTCACAATAATCCAGATCCATCTTGATGAGTTATCCATGATGAAAACAATCAAGAAAAAAACTCTGTTGGGAAATTGTGCAGATGTGGTCGAGCTTGGTAGGGCCCAAAAGCCACCCTATTTCCATGCTAGCATGGGCCATTCCTTTATCTACATACCAATCTTCTGCTTTGATTAAAGATCTCCCTCCTAGTCCCCACAGGGTACTTGCTAATTCCTGCCAACTGAATCCCTGGCAACCGTTGCTAGGGAAGCTCCTACCATTTCCAGCCCCTCCCACTTATGGTATAAAAGCCAATTCCATTTCTGGTTTCTCTCTCTTTCAAGTCCGACCTAGAGGAGGTCAGGCTTGCAGACCGGGAGGCAGATGCGGGCCATTGCGGCTGGCTCCACATGGCTTAACCCACTGCACTCAGCCTGACTCTGGGGTTCCCGCATAAACAAAGATTTGTATTGCTATCGCCAGGAGCTTGGTTCCTGGATCATCTCTCCCCACCACGATGCTAGCCCCGCAAAACTCTATTGTCTGGGGCTCTCTAACCAACATGGAATTACACAGTAGAAGCATTTTTCCCTACCTTCACCTGTATCTAGAGGCCTCAGGGTGACTTCTTATGAAGTGGATGAGAGAGTGACTTGTTTCTGGTCCACCTAAGCTATATCATATCAGAAACACAAATAATAGGAACTAATATTTTAAGAGGCAGTCTGAGATGATAGTCTGACATTTAGAAAAGTTCAAGGTTGAGTATTTCTACAAATATATCTACCTTGTGCCCCACTCAGAAATATTAAGGCCTCTTCCAGGCTGATGATGAACGGCAGAGAAAAACAGACACCTTGATGAAAGAACTCTAGGCCTGAGGTAGGCACAGAGGAGTGAACTTCCTAGTTTCCCTCTACTGCATAATCACCCAGGTACAAGCATATCAGTTTCTGGGACTAAGACTTTGGAATTTTTTTTTTTTGAGAGGGTTAATGCTTTACAATGGATTCAATGACAAATGTATACACTTTCATTATACACCAGGCCCCAAAGTTTTCTCCCTCGCCTCCCTCTCCAGAGACTTTTGCTTTGGTGCAATACACCATGTGACTTTGGAAATGTCTCCCTCATTCTGGTAACAGTGACCAAACATTTCACCAAAGCTTGGAGAATAAGAGAAGCACGTCTCAATTTTATTTTTAGTTAGAAAAATTGAATTATTCTTTTCATCCTTGACTATCTTTATAACTATAAAGATATTTATATAGAGCTGTCACAAGAAGGATGCCATAATTTTCATATAGAGTTACATTTTCTCTTCAAAGGAAAATTAAGCCCTGTGAGCCACATCTGTAAAATGGGAATGATATTTCTGGCCTTTTATGATATGCAGAACTTTCAGTCCTGCCTTCCCATGCAGAAGGAGGCTTCATTTCATTCCAGTTAATCTGTCCCTGGAATAATCCTGTTGTAAGAGATATTCTTATACCCCTGGCCGATACATTCTTAGCATCCTTAGCAAACTTGGTTCTCCAACACAATATGAGAATAAAAATAAGTGAAAAGAGTTTCTAAGTGGTCAAAACAATTTTCATCAAAGCATATATTATATTCTGCCCTTTTTCCCCCACAAAAAAATGTAACCAATTCCTGACTCAGAGTAATCTATGAGAGTAATAAAAATTATATCAACTACAACTTTTATAAACATGAAGTTCTATGTGTTTTAGAGTTTTTGTAAGGATCACAGGATGAACTGCTAATTACTGTTTGTCTAGCTTCTTATTACAAAATAGTATAAAACAGAATATTAGAAAATAGGTAAAAATAGATTCTAAAGGATATTTGTACACCATAATCAAGGGACAAGAAGAAAAACTACAATGTGTATGGGGGAAGAAAACCAACTTAGGACAGTTTCATTCCTGGCTACAGATACATATGCCTCAAAGGAACCCCAAACAATGATCCTTAGTGTTTTTTTTTTTTTTTAATTATTGTCTTTATTTATTGAACAGTAACAGCCAGAAACAGACATCTGCAACACTGCTTCACCACTTGCAAAGCTTTCCCCCTGCAGGAGGGGACTAGGGGCATGAACGTGGGTCCTAGTGCATTGTAGCATGTTTACTCAACCAGATGCACCACCACCCAGCCCCTCCTTAGTCTTGAGAATAATTGGAGATTTGGTTTAAAGTACAAAATCTATGGCTCCCATTTTGGAGTTATATTTGAAGCCACCTAAGATTGGACCCAGAGATCTAAGTTTTTAGAATATCCTTGACGTTTCTGTAACAATTAGATCTCTGACCATATTTTTAGAAAACAGTCACCTGAAGGTGTGATTATACTTCCTTCAAATAATATTTATCAGGAGTGCTTCCAGATACTGGTTGGTTGCTGGAAATGCAAAGATGGCAGATAGTGTGTGTTGTATTTTACACATATATAGAGGGATGAAAACTTCACAGTGTAGTAAATCGATAATAATTTGATTTATAAAAAAAAAGAAAAGAAAAAAAGATGACAAATGGTTTCAGTTTTCAGAAAATCTACAGCCTGGAAATAAGGAAAGGATGGAAATAAGGGCAGGTAAATGAGTTGTGCAATATTGCCTTCAAGGTTACAAAGGTTTACGGACACCAGTTACACTGACTACACAAAGAGTGATAATCTCTTCTTCGGTTGTACTAAGGAGCTTTTATAGATGAAATGTGTGGGTTACATCATAAAGGACTATAACTTCACCAGGCTGACACAGAGGGAAAACACTTAAATAACAGATGAGTCAGGCGGTAGCACAGCGGGTTAAGCCCATGTGGTGCAAAGCACAAGGACCAGTGTAAGGATCCTGGTTCAATCCCCTAGCTCCCCACCTGCAAGGGAGTAGTTCAAAAGTAGTGAAGCAGGTCTGCAGGTGTCTGTCTTTCCCTCCTCTTCTCTGTCTCCCTTCCTATCTCCATTTCTCTCTGTCCTATCCAACAACAACAAAATAAACAACAACAAGGGCAACAAAAGGAAATAAGTAAAATATTTAAAAATAATAGAAATAAATAATAACAGACAAGTCCAGAGGGTGTAGAAAGTACATTCTGTGAACTGTAAACTCTATACCTATGCACATGACCTGGGACTGTACAGATAAGGGTCAGAAAGAGAAACCCCTGCGGTGGACACGTTCTAACATGAAACTACTTTTGTGAACAGAGAGAGAGAGAGAGAGAGTATGTTGGGGGTGCTTGATGGAATTAGTGAAATAACAGTCAATCAGATTTGTACATTTGATCACTGGGACACCAGTGAGAACACACTGTTGAAGGTGAAAGTGTGGGGGGAAATGAAGTTACAAACACTTGCAGTGGAATTATCTAAGGCCAGGGAATTATCCAAAGCAACTGCAACTGGGATGAAGGAGTACAAAATGTTGAAATTGCTCACTATTACAAAGGATGGACTTGTGATACAAGAACTACAGCATCAAGCTTTCTTGAAACTGTTATGTATCAAGCCCACAAATTATTTAACCTCACTTCCCAAATCCTTTATCTTCAATTTCAAAAGCTCTGGAAACAAAAATTCATCTTAATAGTTGATTTGAAGACAGAGCTTTCTCTCCTGGCCTGCCAACCCCCAACCCTGTGGGGTGCACTTTTGCTTGCCATTCCTCTTAGTTTCCCTTTTAACTCCTGTATCTACCCAATAAACTGATTTTAAAGTTGCTGGTGGCTGACACAGTCTTCATCTTAAAATTCCTTTTTTTAATGTAAATAAGAATTGAACTGTTGTTGGAGAATGGGCCCACTGTCCCGGAAAGTCCAGGCCATTGTTTCCATGAGATCTGAGCGGGTTGACCTCCAACTTTCCCTTCAGGTTGAGAGAAGGGCTGGTTCCTCTGGTCTCTGGAATTTATGACAGCTGGACCCTTGGACATGGGCACCTTTCTACACATGCCACCTCCCCTCACCTTCCTTCTTTAATTAAAAGCCATGGATGTCTGTGTTAGCTTTAAAACCCCAGCAAACATTGCTCAGCTTTTCCCCTCTCTCTTATTGCTCTAAAGTGCCTGCAATTTACCTCCCGTGAAATGTACATTGTAAAGCTTATGATCAAACAGTCTGTTGGTAAAAATGTAACTATGGATTATCTTGCCCTGTGCTTGGGTTAATGGATACCCCAAACCTTCCCCCTGAGTTATGGCATATATATATACTTTTTCTTTCAATAAACAAATTGCCCTCCGAGGCTTTTCCCAGGGCTCACTGCTTGTCTCCCTGCACACATTGCCCTCGACATGCTGAGCTGCCCTGGGACCCCCAGGGGGGCCGCTCTGACCTTCTGTCGCCCAAGGCTGGTGAGGTGGGGGAACCCAGAGCGAGCTGCCCTGCAAACTTTTTTTTTTTCTTGGTGATGTATAGTACAACAACCCTCAATGGACCCAAAAATCTAATGATTATACAAATAGAGTTTCATGCCTGAAGCTCCTAAGTCCCAGATTCAATCCCCTGCACCATTATAAAGCCAGAATTGATCAGTGCTTTGGTAAATTAGAATAGGATAGGATAGGATAGGATAGGACGGAACAGAATATGACTGATCCTTGAACAATGTGAAGGATAGGAGTGCTAACCCGAGTGGGTCAGAGTTCATGTATGGTTTTGATTTCCCAAAAACCTAACTACAACTAGCCTACTATTGACTAATGCCCTGTCAATAATATAGTCTATTATCAATTATTTTGTATGATACATACATACATTTATATACAGTATGTTCTTTTAAAAATATCTTATTTATTTATTCACTTATTGGATACAGACAGAGAGAAACCAAGTGGGAGGGAAGATTGAGAGGGAGAAAGAGAGATAACTGCAGTACTTAATTCACTAATTGTGAAGCTTCCCCACAACAGGTAGAGACTGGGGGCTTGAACCTTGGTCCTTGAGCACTATGTGTGCTCAACCAAGTGCACCATCACCCAGCCCCCACACTATATTCTTTTTGGGGGATTAATATTTTATAGTTGACAGTAAATACAATAGTTTGTACATGCATAACATAGCCCCTACACTATATTCTTACAAAAAAAGCAAGCTAGAGAAAAAAATGATTTTCAATCATGAAAATAGTTCAAATGAAAAATTTTATAATACTGTACTGTATGTATTGATAGTATAAGTTTACATCTCCTGTTTGTAAGAAGAATTGTGTGTAAATTAATCCACACAGTTCAAGTCTGTCCTTTCCAATCACCAATTGTATATGATTTGTGGGAACTATTCTAAACCTTCTGGGATATTATGGAATGTATAGTTTAGACTACAAACAACTTTTCTGAAACCAGATCAATCTGAATTCAAAAACACATCTGGTCCCAGGAGCTTAAAAAAAGAGTCCTGGGGTAGGGGTAAATAGCATAATGGTTATGCAAACAGAGTCTCATGCCTAAGACTCCTAAGTCCCAGGTTCAATCCCCCACACCACCATAAACCAGAGCTGAGCAGTGCTCTGGTATAAAAATAAAAAATAAAAAAAGAATTTGTGAACTCATAAGAATTAAAATGAGGGAGTTGGGCAGTAGTGCAGTGGCTTAAGCACACGTTGCGTGAAGCACAAGGACAGACATAAGGATCCTGGTTCAAGCCCCTGGATCCCCACCTGTAGGAGGGTCACTTCACAGGTGGTGAAGCAGGTCTGCAGGTGTCTATCTTTCTCTCCCTCTCTTTGTCTTCCCCTCCTCTCTCCATTTCTCTCTGTCCTATCTAACAATGATGACATCAATAACTACAACAATAAAAACAAGGGCAACAAAAGGAAAATTAAATAAATATAAAATAAAATAAAAAAGAAAACTAAAATGATGGAATTTCCCTGACCTAAAGAAGCTGCAGCAACATTCAGGCCCAAGAATAATGGCAAGGAAAACTTTTGTTCCTGACTTGGTTTTAAGACATTCAAAACTACCACTATCCAGAATGAGAAAGGAGTCAGAATACTCAAGAAGATTCCATAGGAATTTAGAACCTAGCTAACTCAAATAATTTTTTTCTGAATTACTGTCACATGGGTAAATTATGCATATCTTAAAAATTCATGTGTCTGGGATATATTAAGCTTCTTCAAAACTGGCTAATTTTTTATGTGGGTATAGTTTTTAACTCTTTATATAGCACTTTCCTATAATTATTTATAATTTTTGCGCTAAGTCCTCTAAACAATTCCAAGGCATTTCTTCTTTTATTATTTTTTTCCTCCAGGGTTATTGCTGGGCTCAGGGCCTGCACCATGAATCCACCGCTCCTGGAGACCATATTTTCCCCCTTTTGTTGCCCTTGTTGTTGTAGCCTAGTTGTGGTTATTATTATTGCCATTGTTGATGTTGTTCGTTATTGGATAGTACAGAGAGAAATGGAGAGGAATACAGAGACGGGGAGAGAAAGATAGACACCTGCAGACCTGCTTCACTGCCTGTGAAGCGACTCCCCTGCAGGTGGGGAGCCAGGGGCGAACCGGGATCCCTACGCAGGTCCTTGCGCTTTGCGCCACATGCGCCCAACCCACTGTGCCATGGCCCAACCCCCCCAAGGCATTTCTTCTTAAAAAGAAATCTTTGGGATAGGGAAAGATAACACAATGGTTATGTAAAAAGACTCTCATGCCTACCCCTGCCCCACTAGGGAAAGATAGAAACAGGCTGGGAGTATTGATCGACCTGCCAACGTCCATGTCCAGCAGGGAAGGAATTACAGAAGCCAGACCTTCCACCTTCTGCATTCCATAATGACCCTGGGTCCATACTCCCAGAGGGATAAAGAATAGGAAGGCTTCCAAGGGATGGGATGGGATACGAAAATTTGGTGGTGGGAACTGTACCCCTCTTATCCTATGATCTTATCAATCATTATTAAATCAATTTTTAAAAGCATCAGACAATTAAAAAACAAAACAAACAGAAAAAGACTCACATGCCTGAAGCTCTGAGGTCCCAGGTTTAATCCCCCCTCCCACCATCAGAAAGCAGAGTTGAGGGAGTTGGGCGGTAGCGCAGCTGGTTAAGCGAACATGGCGCAAAGCTCAAGGACCTGCTAAGGATCCCAGTTCAAGCCCCCGGCTCTCCACCTACAGGGGAGTCATTTCACAGGTGGTGAAGCAGGTCTGTAGGTGTCTATCTTTCTCTCCCCTTCTCTGTCTTCCCCTCCTCTCTCCATTTCTCTCTGTCCTATCCAACAAGGACGACAACAATAATAACTACAACAATAAAAAAATACCTAGGGCAACAAAAGGGAATAAATAAATAAATAAATAAATCAAAAGAAAGCAGAGTTGGGCAGTTTCCTGGTAAAACAAAACAAATACTGAAAAGAGTATTTTATTCAACTTTTTAATTAATTATTTATTTTTAAGCTGTTAAAACAATTTTTTGCAAGTCACTATATGAGGGGGGGAGAGTAATGGTTTACAGTACAGTTGTTGACACATGGGGACAATTTCCCATCTTCCCAACTTTTTCCACCATTATGCTGCACCAAGACTCCAATGTCCCCTCCACCCCCTCCCATCACCTCATTTCCCACAGTCCTTTGCTTTGGTGCTATACACCATGGGTAATATATAGACATAGATAATACATCATAACTTTCTTGGTCACCCATCTGTGTTGCTTCCAAGTTGGGACTATTAGAAATTGTCAAGATTTCCATTTTATTAAAAAAAAAAAAAAAGAATGGGGAAACTTTCAAGGGAGAAGGTGGTGGAAACTGTGTTGTAGCCCTCTTGTCCTATGGTCTTGTTGATATTTTTTATTTCATAAATAATTTTTAAAAATTTAATCTTTATTTATTGGATAGAGACAGCCAGAAATCAAGATGGAAGGGGGTCATCGAGAGGGAGAGAGACAGAGAGACACCTGCAGCACTGCTACACCACTCACTAAGCTTTCCCCCTGCAGGTGGGGACTGGGGGCTCGAACCGGTGTCCTTGCACATTGTAATATATGCAGTCAACCAGGTGCACCACCACCTGGCCCCCTCATAAATAATTTTTTTAAAAAAAGAATAAAAATTTAAAAAATAGAAAAAGAAATTGTGCTTCTATGAATATATGGATGCAAACAGATGTCTTTGGAGAACTACCTTTGTTTCCTTAGGATAAATCTCCAAAGAGAAATTGCAGAGTCATAGGATAGGTCCATTTTTAGTGTTTTGAGAAATCTCCAGATAATTTTTTTCCACAGCAGTTACAGTAATTCACACTTCCATGAGAAGTATTAAAAAGTCCTTTCCTCCACACATCCTTGCCAACACTTTTTGAGAGATCCAGAAAGGTACAGGGAGTTAGAGATCAGAGCACTGCTCAGCACTGACTCATGATGGGGATAAAACCTGAGAGCTCAGAGCCTCAGGCCTGATAGTCTTTTGCATAATTATTATGCTTTCCCCCCCAACCCTCCAAGACACTTCTATATGCATGTAAGCTAATTTTAAAAATGTTGTTGTTTTAAGATTTAACTTTTCATAGGACAGACAGAAATTGAGATGGGAGGGGAAGATAGGGAGAGAGAAAAAGAGACATCTGCAGCACTGTTTCACTACTTATGAAGCTTCCCTCCTGTAGAAGTGGACCAGGGACTTGAACCCAGGGATCCCGTGCACAGTGACATGTGCCTTCCTGACTCCGTACCTAAATCTTAATTTAGAAAAAAAGTATTCAGTTTGTTTTTGCATACCTAATAATAAATATATATTCAATATAAGAAAAGCCTCTATGCGCAGATAAAGTCTTAACATGACCGGGAAAAGTCTATAGTATCACATGTAATATAACTAGCATATATAAATGTGAAACATATAAATGTTAAACATATGTTTTGTATAAATGTGAAACATGTTGAGAGCTTTTTTGGAGGTTCTAGCAGGGGAGCACAGCTACTCATATACCCTCCACCAAAGACCAGTCTGTCTCTATTCCCGGAAGGCTGTCCTCTTTGACCGAGCACGCAGCTTCAGGAGGGACAGCGATGAGGGAGGAAGGGGACACCCGCCTAGCCAGCCAAATCAGCCAAATCAACCCTGGCAATCAATGGGGTGACAGATGTCGCAGCCAGATCGCCCTCACATCCATGAAACATGTTGAAATCTGCACTAAATTGACCAAATAATATACATAGCTCATGGGATTTTCATAGAGAAAAAAAAAAGCAGTTTATATCACTTTTCCCTTCAAGCATTGTAATAATGTGGTTAACTGCTATTCCTTTCTCAATCAGTGTTTTTTCTCCTTTCTAAAAAAAATGCATCATTTACATCTATTTGACCTCAACTGCTTTTTTAAAAAATATTTATTTATTCCCTTTTGTTGCCCTTGTTGTTTTATTGTTGTTGTAGTTATTGTTGTTGGATGGGACAGAGAGAAATGGAGAGAGGAGGGCAAGACAGAGGGTGAGAGAAAGATAGACACCTGCAAACCTGCTTCACTGTAGGTGGGGAGCCCAGGGCTCGAACCGGGATCCTTATGCTCGTCCTTGTGCTTTGCGCTCCATGCACTTAACCTGCTATGCTACTGCCCGACTCCCAACCTCAACTGCTTTTATATCTCAAACTCTTGTATTATCCTATTGCCCACAGCCATCCATACGTTCTAGGAATCGTTTAAAAGAAGGATTTGGGTGCCAGGTGGTAGCGCAGTGTGTTAAGCACACATGACACAAAACCAGTGTCAGGTCTCAGTTTCAGCCCCCAGCTCCCCACCTTGGGGGGCGGGGGGCGCACTTCACAAGTGGTGAAGCAGGTCTGCAGGTGTCTATATTTCTCTCCCCTTCTCTGTCTTTCCCTCCTCTCTTGATTTCTCTCTATCCTATCCTACAACAATAACAGCAATAACAACAACAATGATAAACAACAATGGCACCAAAAGGGGAAAAAAATAGCCTCTGAGAGCAGTGGATTCATAGTGCAGGCACTGAGCCCCAGCAATAACCCTGGAGGTAAAAGAAAGAAAGAAAGAAAGAAAAAAAGAAAGAAAGAAAGAGAAGAAGGAGAAGGAGAAGGAGAAGGAGAAGGAGGAGAAGGAGAAGAAGAAGAAGAAGAAGAAGAAGAAGAAGAAGAAGAAGAAGAAGAAGAAGAAGAAGAAGAAGAAGAAGAAAGAAGAAGAAAAAGAAGAAGAAGAAGAATCCAATGGTTTTTCCTTTTGTTGTTCTCTTTATCCTTCTAGATAAATTTAATATCTTCCCACTGGAAACCCCCTTGACTCAGTCTTCGAAATATATCTATCCCTTCATATTGCTACCACCCTGAGCCATCCCTCCATCCCAGCTGGATGAATACAGTAGCTGCTTTCCTACTCTCTTGGTTTCTATTTTTACTCCAAACTAAAAATCTACTTCCCAGATAACAGTGAGTATAAAAAGGAAACTGATTCACTCAGTCATTGAATTTAGAACTATAGTTATTGATTCTCCATGTCAATTATCAATTATTAATCATTACTTTGTCCTATACTAGATGTTGAGTAACACAAAGAAACATCAAGATGGATTTACAATTATTCACAAACAGACTTATAGAATAAAGTTTCAAAATGGATAAATGAGGCACTATAGATTGGCTTCAAGTCATAAGAATAGCAGTAAAACTATGTATGTGAACAAGAGTCAGGGCTACATTCAGCTGAATCTGGAGCAAAGAGGAGAAGTGAAGGTGTCATCAGCAAGAGAAGCAGCAGGAATAAAAATGAAAGAAAACAGGCATAACAGGAGTAAGGGACAGTTAGGGCATTAGCTTGGCTATACCACAAGGCTTGATAAGGAGCAGTGGAAAATAAAGTTGGACAGGTATAGCACAACTTTAATTCTAAACTATTAAATGTAACAGCCTGGCAGAAGCATTTGAACTCAATGACATTAGAATAAGAAGCAATGCCACCTTCCAAACAACAAAAACAGTTGAAAAAAATTGCACACCAAATATCCTATATTCCTTATGTAGGTCCTACTACTTATATATTACTTTGCCCTTTCCTAATCATCCCTTAGCCTAGTTATTAATCCACTTTATGTCTATAAGGTTTTTTTTTTCCTTTTTTGTCATAGAGTTTAATTCTAATTCTTTCAGACAAATTTTGAGTCAATTGCCAAGTTCCTCAAGAATACATCTGGATTTCTGACAGACATTACAAAAAAACTTGTCAATCAATTCAGAAGTAATTAATATGTTTTAATTGTCTGTTTTTCTTCTCAGGAAACTAGTACTGTTTGTATTCTCTCCTTGTACAAATTTTTTACATTTATGATCAAGTTCACTCAAAAATTTTATTGACAATGTAAGCATTATTTCTCAGCCACAGTACTGATCATCCTTCTCATTCTGATCCCAGTTTAATTTTAATCTTCTCAATATGCGATTATATTTCCCACTTAAATTATATGATTACAATCTTACGAGTAAAATTTTCTTTCTCTACCACTTAGATATGTTTCATGAGATCAAGAACCTTAGCCTACTACTTTATCCCAAGAATAGTATTTGGTACTTAGAAGCTTAAATTCATTGTATGAATGAGTAACAGAGTTAAGTGTTGAATTTTTTAAAAAGTCACCCATTGCTAAAGTCATAGGTGGCAAGGTAGATAGCATAATAGCTATGAAAAAGACTTTTATACCTGAGGATCTACGGCCCCTAGTTCAATCCCCAGCATCTTCATAAGCCAGAGTTGAACAGTGCTTTAGTGTATCTCCCACCCCTCTCATTATAACAACATACATAAAAATATTTTCAAAATAATAGTCATAGACAAATTTTACTCTGCTTTTATTTTCATATATATATTTAAATTTCAATGCTTTTTAGTTTTTCTTA